>NW_023997573.1:0-20238 GCF_015586225.1 Lucilia sericata
AAGATAAATGGATAGATAGATAGATAGATCTATAGATAGATATAGATAGATAGATAGATAGATAGATAGACTAGATAGATAGATAGATAGATAGATATAGATTCGCTAGATCGCTAGCTCGATAGCTCGCTCGCTCGCCTCGCTCGCTCGCATCGCTAGATCGATCGCTCGCTCCTCGCTCGCGCTCGCTCGCTCATCTAGCTCGCTAGCTCGCTCGCTCGGCTCGCTCTCTCGCTCTCTCGCTCGCTCTCTCGCTCGCTCGCTCGCTCGCTCGCTCGCTCGCTCGCTCGCTCGCTCGCTGCTCGCTCGCTCGCTCGCTCGCTCGCTCGCTCTCTCGCTCGCTCGCTCTCGCTCGCTCGCTCGCTCGCGCTCGCTCGCTCGCTCGCTCTCTCTCGCTCGCTCTCGCTCGCTCGCTCGCTCGCTCCTCGCTCGCTCGCTCGCTCGCTCTCTCGCTCCTCGCTCGCTCGCTCGCTCGCTCGCTCTCTCGCTCGCTCGCTCGCTCGCTCGCTCGCTCGCTCGCGCGCTCGCTCGCTCGCTCGCTCGCTCGCTCGCTCGCTCGCTCGCTCGCTCGCTCGCTCGCTCGCTCCTCGCTCTCTCGCTCGCTCGCTGCTCGCTCGCTCGCTCGCTCGCTCGCTCGTCTCGCTCGCTCCCTCGCTCGCTCGCTCGCTCGCTCCGCTCGCTCGCTCGCTCGCTCGCTCGCTCGCTCGCTCGCTCGCTCGCTCGCTCGCTCGCTCGCTCGCTCCTCGCTCGCTCTCTCGCTCGCTCGCTCGCTCGCTCGCTCTCTCGCTCGCTCGCTCTCGCTCGCTCGCTCGCTCGCTCGCTCGCTCGCTCGCTCGCTCGCTCGCTCGCTCGCTCCTCGCCCCGTTTCCTTCCGGCCCTCTCTCTCTTTCCCCCCTGTCTCGGTCTCTTTTTCTTTCGTGCCCCCCCTCCCTCTTGCGCCCTTTCTCTCGCTTGCTGCTCTCTCCCGGCCCGTTTCCCCTCCCCCCCGCTTCCTGCTAGCTTGAGCGTTGCGCCGTTCTCTCCCGCCCCACACTCCTTCCACGCACTTATTTTCACCTTTCTCTCATCCTCCTCTCTGTGACGTCTAGGCCATAAATTAGGCATCATTTTCTGCCATAATTCATCTCTTAACAATGATAATTCTGGAAATTTGACACAGGACCATAACAAACTTAGCCAAGCTGTAGCGGTCCATATCGGATGGAGAGGAAAATAAAAATAATAACCAAAATTATAACGCACAAAAGCATCCACACTATTTACAGTACCTTAGAAATAAGATTAAAAAATAAATTTCCTATATATAAATTTGCACTGAAAATCTTACCCTTAAAATGTTGCCTCACATAATTTAAAGCCAATTCTAAGGGAAAACTATGGAAACCACAGGCTGAAATGACAAAGACCTCATGTTCTAAAGCTTTTTCATGATACTTAAGTTCCATTAATTCATTAAATAAGGATCATTGCACATATCCACATAATGGGTACGTTGCATGATGCAACTGGTTAAAATATTTTCCGCTAATAATTGATAAGGTCCACAACAATTTACTAGAACCTATAATAATTCTTAATTAAATAATTATATTTTGTTGTAATGATCACTTACATTACATTTGGCTGCTAATAGTTCCAGTTTCTCCAAATCATGGGCATTTGCTAGTAATATTGGTATATTTGTTAGATTCTTGCCAGTTTTATCTGAAATTTCTTTTAATACCATTTGTAATTTATGCTGAAATGTTTCTTTGAAATATTATCTTGTTATTTTTGAAACGTATTTCTTATAGTACCTCTGATCTTCCTGCTATGGCCCAGTTATAGTCTTTCAATACCTCCAATGCCTGTAAGACAGCACATTTTCCTACAAAACCGCTGGCCCCATATATTATTACATCGAATTTTTTGGAATTCATTTAAAATATTAAATTTAAAACAGTCTTGAAAATATGTATTGGAAATACAATTTCCTGAGAAATTTCTAGTAAGAAAATTTAACTTCTAAACATGTTTTTTAAAAATATAATAACAAAAATTACAAATACGATTCTGTTAAGATGTTTTAGTATCAAAAATGTTCTATCACAATTGTTTAGCACTAACCAATGTTCTATCAAAGTGTTAAATACTACAATTTTGAAATATTGTTTACTACAAAAAAAAAGTTTCTTGTTTAATAATCGATAATTTTAAATTTCCCATAAGAAATTTTTCGATAACTTAAGTTTTTTTATTTTAATTTTCTTAAATTTTCTACGGATTATTAAATTCCTATTGAATAATTTTACCAAAATCAAATTTTTAATAAAAACTTTATATGGGAAGAATTTTATTGCAAAATTATCTTTAAATATTGTGGTAAATAAATATTATTGTTAAATTCTATAGGTAATGTGCAGCGTGGCAACACTTCACCATTTATTTTTCTTTATACAGTAGTTTTTACCGGTGTGTTTACAAATACAAATTGTTGTTTTTTCCCCTGTTTTCGTTGTGACAGCTAACGAACAGCTGATAGCAAACAAATAAAAAACAACAACAGAAATCATAAAAAATACAACAAATATCTACATATTTGCGAAAAAATAGACACGTAAGATAAACATAGAAAAAACTACTTAAATATACGCATATTTTAATAATAAAACATTAAGTTAATTTCACAAAACTATCAAAGAAAGACGTCATAAACTTAATATAAACATGAAATATCTAGTGATACTACTGATAATTTGTTGCCTTTTGCCTCAGGGATGGGCAAAGGAAAGTAAAGAAAACAAAACATTTGTGGCTACAAAAGAATGGCAAGAAATACCGGAGGGTAAGTTGATGAAATGCAAAAGCAATTGAGAGAGACATTTGAGTTTATGTTTCTCTAACAGGTCAAGGTGTACCGGCCGGCTTGCATATTAGAATAAATTTGGAAACTGGCAAAAAAGAAGCGAAAATTCTAGAAGAAAATGATGACTCAGCGGATGACCGGAAGCAACAGCACCAGCAAATGGATAAAAATGCTGCTCTTTCAGTGGTAGCAGAAAGTTCTGGCGAGGAGGATGATAAGAAGAGCACAAAAAAACAAAAAAAAGTGAAACATTTAGATGAAGCTTTACAAAGGATAGGTATTGATTATACACCCAAGGAAAAGGTGGAAAATATTATACGTGAATATAGATCTTATGAGGAGTTAAAGAAAAGCTTTGAAGGCATGCGTAAATCCTTTAAAACAGATGCTGAGGTTATAACACAACTAATAGAGGAATTTCAAACTTCTACCACCTCTACAGCAACAGATAGCAAGGAGGTCAAGGCACGTGTCAAGACTCAAATGCAAATATTGGAAAGTTTTAATTATTTAATGTCACAATTTGATAATGCTTTGGTGTTTGTGGACAAAGGTGGTTTGGATCATGTTTTACTACCGATATTGGTGAATAGCACCAACTCAGCGCTTAAGGTAGAGAGCATGCGGGTTTTAGGTGCCATGTCACAGAATAATCCTCGTGTGCAAATTAAGGTTTATGAGCGTAATGTGGGTTCACATCTAGCCCAAATAATAATGACTTCTACAAATACGGAAGAACTTTCAGCGGCCCTATATGCCTTTAGCGCTTTGCTGCGTAAATTTCCTTTGGCTCAGCAAAGAATACTCTCTACATCGGGCACACAAGCCTTAATGTCCGTACTTAATCGAGACTGTGAGCTTAAAATCAAAGTGAAAGCTGTGGTTATAATTGGCGATCTACTCAATGAGCGTCAATTGGCACTTTCTGAATTAACCGATGATCCTTTAGCAGCGGCCCAATATGCTGAGATCAAATTATCAGTTTGGCTAATCGATCAAAACTTTTGTGAAGTTTTGTTAAATTTACTGAGTGAAAGTGGTATTAGGTTCCTTGAGGCACCCGATTTGTTAGAATATGTTGTTAATTCTCTAAATGTCAAAGACCATTTATGTAATGTCATATGGAGTCAAGATTCTCGTATAATGCAGATTTTTATAGCTCTTAAGAAGAGATTAATACATTCTAAAGATGAGTACCACTTGGAAGTAGCTCAGTTGCTTGCTCAGCTTTTGGATAAATTATATGGGGATGAATACAAAATTCATGATGAGCTGTAAGTTTTCTTCTCTCCTTACTCTCGTATACTCATAAGGTAGCTGTAGTTTTATGAATATTTTTTTTTTTTACAAAATTAATTGTTAAAATATTAAAGTCTGTTCTTTTTTAAATATATAGATGATATTCTGTGGACTGTAGTAGTTTATTTAAGATTTAAGTTTAAATTATTTCGCTATTAAATAAAATGTCTATTATAAAGCAATTAAAACAATATTGTTTTCTTTAATAGAACGTATAAAGACGTAAAAATTAACTTATTTTATACAACTAAAGTTTTAATGAGATGTTTGTTGTTCTACAGAAAACAAGACTTAAAACTGTGACAAAATTTTTATACAATTTTTATTTATAGATAGATAGATAGATAGATAGATAGATAGATAGATAGATAGATAGATAGATAGATAGATAGATAGATAGATAGATAGATAGATAGATAGATAGATAGATAGATAGATAGATAGATAGATAGATAGATAGATAGATAGATCGATAGATAGATAGATAGATAGATAGATAGATAGATAGATAGATAGATAGATAGATAGATAGATAGATAGATAGATAGATAGATAGATAGATAGATAGATAGATAGATAGATAGATAGATAGATAGATAGATAGATAGATAGATAGATAGATAGATAGATAGATAGATAGATAGATAGATAGATAGATAGATAGATAGATAGATAGATAGATAGATAGATAGATAGATAGATAGATAGATAGATAGATAGATAGATAGATAGATAGATAGATAGATAGATAGATAGATAGGTGCATTTTTGCCGAAATAATAGCTGAAAATTAATGATTTGGAAATACATATGGTTTAACGCTACCGTGATCAAAAAATATAATTTGTTATACTAAGGAAAAGATAAGTTTTTTCTAGTATGTATAAATTTTTTATGATTTAATCCTTATGTGAGAGTTTCCCATACCTCCAACCTGCACGCAAACAACAATGATTTATGCCACCAGATTAATAGTGTGAGAAGTAACATCCCTTTTTTAAAGATTAATGGGTTAAAACAGCATTCCAACATACAAGCCTTTAATAAAAGATTCATAATCGACACCCCATTACCACACCTCCAGGCAACATACTGACACACATTCGAACAGTAGCCCACATTTAACAAAATATTTCGGTAACTCATATTGTATGTACCCTTCTCTCATGTAGATACAAATATGTAAATGCAGTCAGTAAGTGCATTGATTATAATGACTCATTGAGGCAAAATGCATTGAACACGTTTGTGTGTGTGTTTGCCTACTCTGATATCATATTCAAGTGTTGGAATGGGGAAGCACATGTTACTGTTGCATAAATCGTTAGTAACCCCCAAAAATAAGGACATTTATATTAATAAATGTTAAACTAAACACTAATTTTTAACAAGAAACAAATGTAAATGGTGTGTGTAGCATAAAGATTCCTATAGTTCGGGGGCAGCTGTTTTAAAGAAAAAGAGTGTTGGAATTTGCTGACACATGTTTTTGTTTTCGAGTTATTTTTTTCTTAATTTTCATTTGGGGTGAAGTTCAAGTTCAATGTAAAAAACAGGACAATTTTGTAATGATTTTAAGGATGCAATTTATCTGTGTTTTTTTAATTCTATTTTTATTTATTTGTTTTTCTTTTTTAAGGAGCAAGGTGCTTCTTTTTAGGGATTTTTTTTGTAAAATTTTAAAGTTGGTGTAAATAATTTATGTGACAGAGTTTACATGTTTTTTACTTAATTTTAGTTTAATTTTTATAGAGTGTAAAACAAAAAGGGAACTAGGACATGTTGGAGTTTTCTTTTTGTGAATAATTATGTGCACTTAAAGAAATAAGTTGTAGAAATGAAACGTAATTCGTCAGAATTTCTTCAGTTTTCTTTAAACTAAATTTGTCACTGAATAAAACTGTGACAGGTATTCCGTAGAAACTAGACTATAGACTAGACTATAGACTAGACCAACGGTTCCCAAATGGGGGTCCGCGGACCCCTAGTGGTCCGTAGTAAAATCCTAGGGGGTCCGCGAAGACGAACGAAAAAAACATGAATAGACAATATTCTTTTATATGTATGTACAAATATCTCCAATTTTTGTGCAATAATCCCAAATTTTTTGGTGACTTTTTGAATTTTATTTTTTCGGTTGTTTATCAGGAAGAAGCTAGGCCCTACAAATTTATTGTATAACTTTTATAAAGTAAAGTATTGCGTGATTTGTAATTTTTATTTCCTGTATATCTACTGAAATAATGGTTTTTATTTCAGACAAATAATACTCTGCCTTACAATTAAATTAGGGATACTGGTATTCCGGAGTATGAAGTTCAATTCAAAGACAAGCTCATTACAGATTTAAGTTTATCAAATTGTAAGCAAAAGTGTTCTCGTTTGAAGGGACTAAAATTATATATTTTCAAAACAGAGGTGACTCTTTATGCATCTCTTTATAAATATTCCAATCCGAAGTGATACACAGATTTTAACTTGATTTTGTCGACCAATACATATTATTAAATTAACATCAGAAAATCCATAGCGTTTCGCGTAAATATGTAGCCAAAAACCATGAAGTAAAATAATTCGTTGGTATTTTAAAATTCAAATTTAAGTTCCAAATTCACAGTACTTTAACAAAGAGTTCAAATCATATATTATGCGGATAACGCATTCCGCAACAACATAGAAGAAGTCCAACTTTCTTATATTATTTTCCCGAAAACTTAGCTCACTTATCAATCGCAACAAATTTTTTAAACGTGACTCCTTAAGCACATGTGACAATATTTGATAAAGAAACCTTTTCGCTACCTTGAAGAAAAATGAACATGAAAGATCTCACGATCATAAAATGAAACATCATGAAACATATCAACAAAGAAGTCATTCTATCTTCAAAACATGCAATTGAAAACCTTTCTGAAATATTATATATTCTCAATGTACGGGAATATTTTATAGATATGACATCTCTACATTTATTAGACCTAGGGATTAATGGACTAGGTCAATTTTCGGATGGACAATTATTTAGAACAATAGAATATCAAATATGTATGGGGGTCCGCGAAATTAAATAAGTTCTTCAAGGGGTCCGCGAAGTAAAAATCGGTGGGAACCGCTGGACTAGACTATAGACTAGACTATAGACTAGACTATAGACTAGACTATAGACTAGACTATAGACTAGACTATAGACTAGACTATAGACTAGACTATAGACTAGACTATAGACTAGACTAGACTAGACTAGACTATAGACTAGACTAGACTAGACTAGACTATAGACTAGACTATAGACTAGACTAGACTAGACTAGACTAGACTATAGACTAGACTATAGACTAGACTATAGACTAGACTATAGACTAGACTATAGACTAGACTATAGACTAGACTATAGACTAGACTAGACTATAGACTAGACTATAGACTAGACTGACTAGACTATAGACTAGACTATAGACTAGACTATAGACTAGACTATAGACTAGACTATAGACTAGACTATAGACTAGACTATAGACTAGACTATAGACTAGACTATAGACTAGACTATACTAGACTATAGACTAGACTATAGACTATACTAGACTAGACTAGACTAGACTATAGACTAGACTATAGACTAGACTATAGACTAGACTATAGACTAGACTATAGACTAGACTATAGACTAGACTATAGACTAGACTATAGACTAGACTATAGACTAGACTATAGACTAGACTATAGACTACACTATAGACTAGACTATAGACTAGACTATAGACTAGACTATAGACTAGACTATAGACTAGACTATAGACTAGACTATTGACTAGACTATAGACTAGACTATAGACTAGACTATAGACTAGACTATAGACTAGACTATAGACTAGACTATAGACTAGACTATAGACTAGACTATAGACTAGACTATAGACTAGACTATAGATTAGACTATAGACTAGACTATAGCACTAGACTATAGACTAGACTATAGACTAGACTATAGACTAGACTATAGACTAGACTATAGACTAGACTATAGACTAGGACTATAGACTAGACTATAGACTAGACTATAGACTAGACTATAGACTAGACTATAGACTAGACTATAGACTAGACTATAGACTAGACTATAGACTAGACATAGACTAGCTATAGACTAGACTATAGACTAGACTATAGACTAGACTATAGACTAGACTATAGACTAGACTATAGACTAGACTATAGACTAGACTATAGACTAGACTATAGACTAGACTATAGACTAGACTATAGACTAGACTATAGACTAGACTATAGACTATACTATAGACTAGACTATAGACTAGACTTTAGACTAGACTATAGACTAGACTATAGACTAGACTATAGACAGTCTAGTCTATTTGTCACGGAATAATACTGTGGCAGTCTATAGATAACTTGACTAGACTATAGACTAGACTATAGACTAGACTATAGACTAGACTATAGACTAGACTGTAGACTAGACCATAGACAGTCTAGTCTATTTGTCACGGAATAACACTGTGGCAGTCTATAGATAACTTGACTTGACTAAAACATATTTTCTATAGAGAACTATAGTTTTCTTTAGGAAACTTGTTCTTTTTAAACAAAATTTTTCATGGAATAAAACTGTGACAGGTCAGCTATAGAAAACTTGACACATAAAAAACATTTTTTCTACAGAGAATTTGATATAGAATTAAAATCAGATTTAGAAATAATATTTTCTTGGAAAAAGAATCAAAGAATATATCTTTTTTACAATTCTTTCGAAAAAGAGAATTATCTTGTTTTTTACTTGTTGAAGATTTAAAAAAATTGATTTTTTTTAATACTATGATCGATGAGGATCTTTAGCAAGGACACTGTAAAAGTCATATTGTTTTGAGGAAACAATTAGAAAACATTTATGTAACATGAGCTAAAAAACCAACAGCTTAGTAGATGTATCATTTATATCTTAAAAAATAAATCTTTTTTTTTTTCATTTATTGTTTCCTATTTTATTTTTACGACAAACACAAATCCGGAAATGTCCTGTGTGTAATTTAGTTTGTTTTGGAATCTTCAGTGTCTTTGTCTTTTGACACTTTCTTGAAAAAAAAAAAAGAAAAAAAAGATAAGAAATTATTAAAAAGTATAGAGTACTTCCTCAAGCTGGCAGTTTTCCGTTTTTTTTTTTGGTTCTGCTCTCTCTCCCTCATCTTACTCTCTATACATGGCTTTGTATATGTGACAGTTGGATAAATGATCCTGCTGATCATAATGGTTTCTTTCTCTTGCAACGTTAACAGTTGGATTAGTTAAATGTATTTAACAATACGTTTAATATAAAGGTAACGTAATACAATGACCATATAATAGAAATGACATTATGATCAGTTCAAAACCATAGTAGAAAATAAGTAACTGATCATAACCAATAGAAAGAGAGCGCGCCAATTTGAAAATTTAGACAAATGTTTTTTTTTCTTAAACATTCTTTTTACTTTTAAATTTAAGTAGTTATATTAATGATTTTTTGTGCTAAAATGAGCATTTAAGATCATCTTGATTTTTTTTGGGAGAAAATTCTCTTCTCTTTTCGTCTCTTTGTATTTTCAAGTTTTTCTTAAAATCCGTGCAACAAGCTGCAATATTTTTATCATTGACATTTTATTTTTAATAATGATCAAGATGACCTCTAAGGCGACCTCAAAAGTGTGTAACGTCTTTTTTGTAGTTCCTAAAGAAAAACCCGGTCAATTGTCTTTAGGAAACAATTGACCTTTTGTCAACATGATCTAAATGATGAGCAACAGCAGCAGCATACCCATTGAAAGGGAAGTTTTAGTAAAATAATAAAATATCCTTTTTTTGCTTGTGCCAATTGATTTTTTTCCAATTCGGTTTTAGAAATTGTACCTTAATTGCTGCAATAGCAGCTGATCTTTAATTAAACACAAGCTGTTAAATTTTCTTTTCTTTCCGTTTGATTTTTATTTATTTGATATTCTATAAAATGGGTGATCGTTTTTATTTCATTTGATTTCTTGTCTGTTTTTATGTTAAAAATGTCCCTTTTTTTATTTGGTCAGTTGTTGTTTATTCGTAGAATTTTTTTTACAAATTTTTTCTCTTGTTTGGTAAATTGTTAATTTATGATTTTGTGTCTTTTTTAAAAGATTTTTTGTTGGCAATTTTTGGCTGTTTAAGGGTTTATTTGTAGAAGTTGATTTTTTGTTAAAGAAAATTTATTATGATCTTAACACGCCTAACGGATTACATTTGTTTTACAATTTTTACAGCACTTTGATTTTAAAAGAGAACACTTTTTTACTAAATGGGGGAATTTTAAATGGTTGTCGTTTTCCGGCCATAAAATATGTTATCTTCTGAATTTAAGGAGTTTTATTATTCTGTTATTTTAAGCATTCAAGTCTGTTTAGAAATGTTCTTAAGGAAAAGGTTGTTTACAGATTAAACTATAGACTAGACTATAGACTAGACTATAGACTAGACTATAGACTAGACTATAGACTAGACTATAGACTAGACTATAGACTAGACTATAGACTAGACTATAGACTAGACTATAGACTAGACTATAGACTAGACTATAGACTAGACTATAGACTAGACTATAGACTAGACTATAGACTAGACTATAGACTAGACTATAGACTAGACTATAGACTAGACTATAGACTAGACTATAGACTAGACTATAGACTAGACTATAGACTAGACTATAGACTAGACTATAGACTAGACTATAGACTAGACTATAGACTAGACTATAGACTAGACTATAGACTAGACTATAGACTAGACTATAGACTAGACTATAGACTAGACTATAGACTAGACTATAGACTAGACTATAGACTAGACTATAGACTAGACTATAGACTAGACTAGACTAGACTATAGACTAGACTATAGACTATAGACTAGACTATAGACTAGACTATAGACTAGACTATAGCTAGACTATAGACTAGACTATAGACTAGACTATAGACTAGACTATAGACTAGACTATAGACTAGACTACAGACTAGACTAGACTATAGACTAGACTATAGACTAGACTATAGACTAGACTAAGACTAGACTATAGACTAGACTATAGACTAGACTATAGACTAGACTATAGACTAGACTAACTAGACTATAGACTAGACTATAGACTAGACTATAGACGTAGACTATAGACTAGACTATAGACTAGACTATAGACTAGACTATAGACTAGACTATAGACTAGACTATAGACTAGACTATAGACTAGACTATAGACTAGACTATAGACGAGACTATAGACTAGACTATAGACTAACTATAGACTAGACTATAGACTAGGACTATAGACTAGACTATAGACTAGACTATAGACTAGACTATAGACTAGACTATAGACTACACTATAGACTACACTATAGACTAGACTATAGACTAGACTATAGACTAGACTATAGACTACACTATAGACTAGACTATAGACTAGACTATAGACTAGACTATAGACTAGACTATAGACTAGACTATAGACTAGACTATAGACTAGACTATAGACTAGACTATAGACTAGACTATAGACTAGACTATAGACTAGACTATAGACTAGACTATAGACTAGACTATAGACTAGACTATAGACTAGACTATAGACTAGACTATAGACTAGACTATAGACTAGACTATAGACTAGACTATAGACTAGACTATAGACTAGACCAGGGGTCGGCAAACTATGGCTCGCGAGCCAAATGCGGCTCTTTGGATGTGGAGCTGTGGCTCTTTAGTTTCATACACACATTTTTATAAAAAAATATTTGTATAAATATTTTAAAATCATTCCGAATCGATTAACGAGCAATATATTAAAACTAACAAAACAATTCGCAAATGTTTCTACAATATACACAACTTTTTTAACTTTGCTTAATCGTTCTGTACATGAGCAAAACAAAAACAAATATTTTTTGAGTGAGAAAGAAAGAAAACAACACAATTAGCTTTTCGCTCATTTCCTTGCTTTTATTTGCAATCGTACATTTGAGAATAAATCCTCATTGAGCTATTTGGTGTTGGTATTGAAGAATTGGAAGATTTAGATAAAAAGCCAACTAACAAATTAAAATTTAGAGTCATTTTTGAAACTTTAAACAACAAGTTATGATCCAAGCCATTGAATTTGTTCCATGTACAAGTTAATATTGTAAGAAAATGTTTAATTCTTTAAAGTGTTTATTGAAAAGTTCCCTGTAAACGAATGAGGTATCATATCAGTGATCCTACGAGGTGCCATTAGATAAGATGTAAATCATGATCATACATTCAGACATTTTCGTGTTTTTCGAATTAAAACATATTTTTTGGAAATTTAAAATATAGTAATTAATTAATAATGTGGAGAATTTTTATACAGTTACTTTAATCTTTTTTTTTAAGAATTTTATATTTTTTGCACGCTTTCTATAAAAAGGTGCAAAAAATTATAAATTTTTATATATTACACGATTTAATGACAGTGATCTATGAAATATTGATATATTTTTGACATAAAATTTTTGGCTATAAATAAGGGACCAGAAAGCGTATTAAGGACCCATCCTTACAAAATTTGGTAATGAAAGTTTTGGATTCTATAAAACTTGTTTGTGTTGATTTTCATCACTATACTTGTATTTTAGCCTGTTGTATGTCGGAACTTTCAAAAGTAAACTCCATATGGGGGGAAGGGTCAATTTTGAATCCATCCTCATTAAATTTGGTACAGATATTTTTGTTCTTATAAACTTTGACGAATTTCACCACTATACTGTTATTATAAAGCCTGTTTTAAGGGCTAAAGTCATTTCCTGAAGAGGAATTTATATGGGTGTATGGTCAACAATGATATTATTAAATCAGTTATGAGCGTTAGAGTCATTTTCTGAAGTAGACCTTATATAAGGGGACTAGTCAATTATGTTCCGATCGTCTTCAAATTTGGTCGAGAGATTTTGTTCTTTTAAAACCTGTTTGTGTCAAATTTCGTCGCTTACTGCTATTATTAAGTCACTTAAGAGCGATAGGGTAATTTTCTAATGGGGATCTAATATGTGGGGTAGGATCAATTATGAGTCGATCGTCACCAAATTTGGTAAAGTGATTTTTGTTCCTGTTTGTGTTGAATTTCGTCATAAATTTGCTATTATTAAGCCAGTTATGAGTGTTAAAATCAAATTTGGAAGACAGATTTTTGTTGTTATACAACTTGTTTATGTCGAATTTCGTCTCTATACTGCTACTGTTAGGTCAATTATGATCGTTAGAGTAATTTTCTGAATGGAACCTTATATTGGGGTTGGTCAATTATGGTTCAATGTCCGCAATACATCACAGTATAATTTCTGTTTGTATAAAAAACTTGTGCAAATTTTATCTCGATTGCTGCCTAATTATATCATTGTCGCTCCTTTCTAATAAACTGTTATATATTTATATAACAAGTGTTAAAAAACGCATTCGAATGACCCATAAAAATTCTAAAAGTGTTTGTAGTCAAAAATCTATAAGAAAGATTCCTTGCAGAATCGTCTTGTAGATAATTAAACAAAAAATATGTTTTTGAAGTAAAAAATCTATAAGAAAGATTCCTTGCAGAATCGTCTTGTAGATAATTAAACAAAAAATATGTTTTTGAAGTGAATTCATAAAGTATTTGTAATGTTTTAATAAACAAACATTTTGTGGCTCTTTTAAAACCCATGTTTTGTAAACTGTAAATTTTGGCTCTTCAGACTCAAAAGTTTGCCGACCCCTGGACTAGACTATAGACTAGACTATAGACTAGACTATAGACTAGACTATAGACTAGACTATAGACTAGACTATAGACTAGACTATAGACTAGACTATAGACTAGACTATAGACTAGACTATAGACTAGACTATAGACTAGACTATAGACTAGACTATAGACTCGACTATAGACTAGACTATAGACTAGACTATAGACTAGACTATAGACTAGACTATAGACTAGACTATAGACTAGACTATAGACTAGACTATAGACTAGACTATAGACTAGACTATAGACTAGACTATAGACTAGACTATAGACTAGACTATAGACTAGACTATAGACTAGACTATAGACTAGACTATAGACTAGACTATAGACTAGACTATAGACTAGACTATAGACTAGACTATAGACTAGACTATAGACTAGACTATAGACTAGACTATAGACTAGCTATAGACTAGACTATAGACTAGACTATAGACTAGACTATAGACTAGACTATAGACTAGACTATAGACTAGACTATAGACTAGACTATAGACTAGACTATAGACTAGACTAGCTAGACTATAGACTAGACTATAGACTAGACTATAGACTAGACTATAGACTCGACTAAACTATAGACTAGACTATAGACTAGACTATAGACTAGACTATAGACTAGACTATAGACTAGACTATAGACTAGACTATAGACTAGACTATAGACTAGACTATAGACTAGACTATAGACTAGACTATAGACTAGACTATAGACTAGACTATAGACTAGACTATAGACTAGACTATAGACAGACTATAGACTAGACTATAGACTAGACTATAGACTAGACTATAGACTAGACTTAGACTAGACTATAGACTAGACTATCGACTAGACTAGGACTATAGACTAGACTAGACTAGACTATAGACTAGACTATAGACTAGACTATAGACTAGACTATAGACTAGACTATAGACTAGACTATAGACTAGACTATAGACTAGACTATAGACTAGACTATAGACTAGACTATAGACTAGAGTATAGACTAGACTATAGACTAGACTTTATACTGGACTAAAGTCCATTGTAGACACTGGACTAAAGTCTAGGCTATAGACTAGACTACAGACTAAACTATACATTAATATATAGACAATATTATAGACTTCACTATATTATAAGACTATAAACTAGACTTGGTTATAGATTACAGTAGACGCTATACAATAACCTTCGTTACTCGAAAAAAACTCTCCTTTCAACACTGCTAAATCTAGGAACAATAAATCCTAATAGTACAACTTCCTCCAATGTGGTGGGTCCTCAGACAGCTGTAAATACACAATTACTCCAGCCATAACAAATTTCACATAAAACGCGGGAGCACATGTTACAACAAAAATAGTCAAAGGTCGTCATTTACGCTGAAAATATGTACAAGCACTTTGACATCGATTTTCACAATACTAAAGTAACGTAACCGAAACCCCTAAAGCATTCTTTTTACTCTAATACAACATTCCAAATACTAAAAGAATGTATACAAAATCTCATTTAAATATTTGTGTCCTTTATATTTTCTTAAGAATTCCATCATATCCCTAAAGTATTTGAACTTCTAATCTTAAATAATAAACACATTTATTTTCAATATATATCAATGAAATAGATTTTAAAACTCTACCTCACTCTCATTATTTTTCCCCTCCAAAAGATATTTAAATATCATTGTTACTAATTCATTAATGAAATAGCTAAAGTAGTGAAGGAAGCAGTAAGTATCAGGGAGTATTTTAAATACCGAACAAAAAGGTCACAGAGCCAGCCACCTTTAACACATAAAACGCGCGCGCCACTAAAATATAACACTTCATTTTTATTGTTTTTGTAGAAATCTTAAAGAATTTTATACTTAGGGGTTAGTATAGTAGGTCACCATCAGCTCGAACTATATTTGTGTAACAATGCCTGATGATCCTTAAAGGAAAACGTATGCCAACAATAGTCGCTGTCATGGTAAATATTTGAATGTATCCCAAACGAAAGAAATGTTTTCTTTTACACTTCCTTTATTTTACAAAGAAAATAAATAAACTATTGTTGTTGTTGCTGCGTCTAGAGTCTGCGATCTTGTGATTTTTAGGGGATCGTAATCTTACGTATGAACACATACTATTGTGAAACTCTTTGTTTGTGTTTTGGGACGTGTGTTGCGCACGCGTATTGAGTTCTTTTATTCTCCTCATTTAATTTCTCTTCTGATTATTGTTATGATGTGTTTGATTTCTTAGTTTTTGATCCTTGGAGGATTATGATTTGTTAACAGGAAATTGTTTTTTTTTTATTTTAATATTATTGATAATAATCTTCTGGTTGAGATTTTGTATTGAAAGTTCTTTTTGGATTATCGTAGATGGGGTGTAGGAGATTTTGGTTTTTGAGGTTTGGTTATGATTATGCATAATTTGATCTGTATAAAGTTTTAATGGGATGAAAATGGTGATATAAAACTTCTATATGTATGTACATAACGCATTTACAGAAACAAAAAAATATGCAAAATCTTATTATCTAGTTTTAATCTACAATATATATTCTTACATATGCAAATAGGCTATAGACAAGAATGTAGTCTATAGTCTAGTCTAGTGTATAGGTCTAGTCTATAGTCTGGTCTATGTTCTAGTCTATAGAATAGTCTATAGCCTTTCAGTCTATAATGTTTATAGTCTATTTATAGTTTATTCTGTAGTCTATAGTCTAGCCTATAGTCTAATCTAAAGTCTAATATATAGTCTAGTCTGTAGTCTAGTCTATAGTCTAGTTCTAGTAGTCATAGTAGTTATAGTCTAGTCTATAGTCTAGTCTATAGTCTAGTCTATAGTCTAGTCTATAGTCTAGTCTATAGTCTAGTCTATAGTCTAGTCTATAGTCTAGTCTATAGTCTAGTCTATAGTCTAGTCTATAGTCTAGTCTATAGTCTAGTCTATAGTCTAGTCTATAGTCTAGTCTATAGTCTAGTCTATAGTCTAGTCTATAGTCTAGTCTATAGTCTAGTCTATAGTCTAGTCTATAGTCTAGTCTATAGTCTAGTCTATAGTCTAGTCTATAGTCTAGTCTATAGTCTAGTCTACTGTCTATAGTCTAGTCTATAGTCTAGTCTATAGTCTAGTCTATAGTCTAGTCTATAGTCTAGTCTATAGTTAGTCTATAGTCTAGTCTATAGTCTAGTCTATAGTCTAGTCTATAGTCTAGTCTATAGTCTAGTCTATAGTCTAGTCTATAGTCTAGTCTATAGTCTAGTCTATAGTCTAGTCTATAGTCTAGTCTATAGTCTAGTCTATAGTCTAGTCTATAGTCTAGTCTATAGTCTAGTCTATAGTCTAGTCTATAGTCTAGTCTATAGTCTAGTCTATAGTCTAGTCTATAGTCTAGTCTATAGTCTAGTCATAGTCTAGTCTATAGTCTAGTCTATAGTCTAGTCTATAGTCTAGTCTATAGTCTAGTCTATAGTCTAGTCTATAGTCTAGTCTATAGTCTAGTCTATAGTCTAGTCTATAGTCTAGTCTATAGTCTAGTCTATAGTCTAGTCTATAGTCTAGTCCTATAGTCTAGTCTATAGTCTAGTCTATAGTCTAGTCTATAGTCTAGTCTATAGTCTAGTCTATAGTCTAGTCTATAGTCTAGTCTATAGTCTAGTCCTATAGTCTAGTCTATAGTCTAGTCTATAGTCTAGTCTATAGTCTAGTCTATAGTCTAGTCTATAGTCTAGTCTATAGTCTAGTCTATAGTCTAGTCTATAGTCTAGTCTATAGTCTAGTCTATAGTCTAGTCTATAGTCTAGTCTATAGTCTAGTCTATAGTCTAGTCTATAGTCTAGTCTATAGTCTAGTCTATAGTCTAGTCTATAGTCTAGTCTATAGTCTAGTCTATAGTCTAGTCTATAGTCTAGTCTATAGTCTAGTCTATAGTCTAGTCTATAGTCTAGTCTATAGTCTAGTCTATAGTCTAGTCTAGTCTAGTCTATAGTCTAGTCTATAGTCTAGTCTATAGTCTAGTCTATAGTCTAGTCTATAGTCTAGTCTATAGTCTAGTCTATAGTCTAGTCTATAGTCTAGTCTATAGTCTAGTCTATAGTCTAGTCGTCTATAGTCTAGTCTATAGTCTAGTCTATAGTCTAGTCTATAGTCTAGTCTATTCTATAGTCTAGTCTATAGTCTAGTCTATAGTCTAGTCTATTCTATAGTCTAGTCTATAGTCTAGCCTATAGTCTAGTTTGTAGTCTAGTCTGTAGTCTATTCTTTAGTCTAGTCTATAGTCTTGTCTATAGTCTAGTATATAGATAGTTTAGTATAAAATTCATAACAACTACACATGTAATTAAGGTTGTCCTACACGTTAGAGAAATTATATTTTAAATTAATTTAATTAATTTAAAATGCAGACTAGTTCCACCCTCTTAAATGTCTACCATGAAGTTCTTCTCTATTAATTTAAAACATTAAGAAAATTCTGGAAGCACGGAATAAAATTCCAATAATAAAAATATGCAAAAAGTATGTAATAATAAATAAACAAAATAAAATGTAATAGATAAAAACAACAACTATAACATGTTTTATGCATGTTTAGTGCATGTACACATAAAAATCCTGCAAAATTAAGCCTGCATAAAATTGTCCTTTTTAATATATATTTTTCTCATTTTTATCAAATTCACCAAAGTGATTATGCAGAATTTTTTAAAAAGCGTCTATTTAAAAGTAGAGATATATGTATAGAAAAATTAATATTATGCCATTTTTTCCCAATTTAAATACGTATTTATTTTTTTCCACCTCCTTTACGAACAGGATATTTTTAAGTTTTTTTAGTTGCCTGTGTTTAGTTGTAGTGATATTAATATAGATTTTTTTTTGGTTGAAAAGAGATACGGTTACTTTTGGTGTGCAAACGATTGTTTGTCAATAGTATACATACGAATAGTATATATTTAACACCATCCGGTTGATTTCAGGACATCACAACGCCAACAACGATGAATTTAAAATGAATAAATATGAATAACAAAATACACGCAAATGCCAGTTCAATGTTTAGTTTTGCATTTAAATGTGAAAGATAGACACTCGAAAAATTTTGTGGAACAATTTTTGTCTTGTATATAGTTTAGTCTATAGTCAAGTCTATAGTCTAGTCTATAGTCTAGTCTATAGTCTAGTCTATAGTCTAGTCTATAGTCCTAGTCTATAGTCTAGTCTTATAGTCTAGTCTATAGTCTAGTCTATAGTCTAGTCTATAGTCTAGTCTATAGTCTAGTCTATAGTCTATCTATAGTCTAGTCTATAGTCTAGTCTATAGTCTAGTCTATAGTCTAGTCTATAGTCTAGTCTATAGTCTAGTCTATAGTCTAGTCTATAGTCTGTCTATAGTCTAGTCTATAGTCTAGTCTATAGTCTAGTCTATTAGTCTAGTCTATAGTCTAGTCTATAGTCTAGTCTATAGTCTAGTCTATAGTCTAGTCTATAGTCTAGTCTATAGTCTAGTCTATAGTCTAGTCTATAGTCTAGTCTATGTCTAGTCTATAGTCTAGTCTATAGTCTAGTCTATAGTCTATAGTCTAGTCTATAGTCTAGTCTATAGTCTAGTCTATAGTCTAGTCTATAGTCTAGTCTAGTCTATAGTCTAGTCTAGTTTATAGTCTAGTCTATAGTCTAGTCTATAGTCTAGTCTATAGTCTAGTCTATAGTCTAGTCTATAGTCTAGTCTATAGTCTAGTCTATAGTCTAGTCTACCACTTTTGGTAAGCAGAACTGCCTAGTCTATAGTCTAGTCTATATTCTGGTATATAGTCTAGTCAATAGTCTAGTTTATAGTCTAGTCTATAGTCTAGTCTATAGTCTAGTCTATAGGCTAGTCAATAGTATAGTCTATAGCCTAGTCTATGGTCTAGTCTATAGTATAGTCTATAGTCTAGTCTAGTCTTTAGTCTAGTTTATAGTTTAGTCTATAGTATAGTCTATAGTCTGGTCTATAGTCTAGTCTATAGTCTGGTCTATAGTCTAGTCTACAGTCTAGTCTATAGTCTTATCTATAGTGTAGTCAATTCTTTTCTGCTTTTTATCCAATGGACATTTCCCTTTTGAGTTAATTATTTAACATCAAAAATATACATACAATTAACAAAATGCACCGGGTGTGCGGAATATTTTCAGCTGACACTACAGAATGACGCGCCAACTACTACAAGAAATGCACAAACACGACCCAAAACAACAACAAAAACTACACTCGCACACCATAAACAAAATCACACATAAA
>NW_023997574.1:0-20256 GCF_015586225.1 Lucilia sericata
AAGGCTTCTTTCAGGAAATATACGTATACATACATATATATGTGTATGAGTAAAAGCCCAGATATCGGGAATTTAAGTTCAGTATAAAAGAAACAGAATCACCATTGTATGTGAGACTATGAATATGACTAGACTATGACTAGACTATGACTAGACTATGACTAGACTATGACTAGACTATGACTATGACTAGACTATGACTAGACTATGACTAGACTATGACTAGACTATGACTAGACTATGACTAGACTATGACTAGACTATGACTAGACTATGACTAGACTATGACTAGACTATGACTAGACTATGACTAGACTATGACTAGACTATGACTAGACTATGACTAGACTATGACTAGACTATGACTAGACTATGACTAGACTATGACTAGACTATGACTAGACTATGACTAGACTATGACTAGACTATGACTAGACTATGACTAGACTATGACTAGACTATGACTAGACTATGACTAGACTATGACTAGACTATGACTAGACTATGACTAGACTATGACTAGACTATGACTAGACTATGACTAGACTATGACTAGACTATGACTAGACCTATGACTAGACTACGAACTATGACTAGACTATGACTAGACTATGACTAGACTATGACTAGACTATGACTAGACTATGACTAGAACTATGACTAGACTATGACTAGACTATGACTAGACTATGACTAGACTATGACTAGACTATGACTAGACTATGACTAGACTAATGACTAGACTAGGACTAACTATGACTAGATTGACTAGACTATGACTAGACTATGACTAGAACTATGACTAGACTATGACTAGACTATGACTAGCTATGACTAGACTATGACTAGACTATGACTAGACTATGACTAGACTATGACTAGACTATGACTAGACTATGACTAGACTATGACTAGACTATGACTAGACCTATGACTAGACTATGACTAACTATGACTAGACTATGACTAGACTATGACTAGACTATGACTAGACTATGACTAGACTATGAACTAGACTATGACTAGACTATGACTAGACTATGACTAACTATGACTAGACTATGACTAGACTATGACTAGACTATGACTAGACTATGACTAGACTATGACTAGACTATGACTAGACTATGACTAGACTATGACTAGACTATGACTAGACTATGACTAGACTATGACTAGACTATAACTAACTAACTAACTAACTACTAGCTAGCTAGCTAGCTAGCTAACTAACTAACTAACTAACTAACTAACTAACTAACTAACTAACTAACTAACTAACTAACTAACTAACTAACTAACTAACTAACTAACTAACTAACTAACTAACTAACTAACTAACTAACTAACTACTAACTAACTAACTAACTAACTAACTAACTACTAACTAACTACTAACTAACTAACTAACTAACTAACTAACTAACTAACTAACTAAATAACTAACTAATTTACTAACTAACTAACATGACTAGAATATGACTGTCACTACAAGGATACTCCAACCAGACTATGTGTTTGCAAAAGTCAGCTCCTGACAGTTGATTTACCATACATGCTTGTAAATATGAAATTATGTTAAAAATCATATGTGCGTAAGAGTAGAGAGAATTCTACCTAACATTAGTAAAAGCAAACAATATCAAAAAGCACTGCAACAATAATAAAAACGTCTCATTTATAATTACTTATTTTTTTTACTTTTTCGCCTAAATGGATTTTATTCCTACTATAAGTGTATTGCCTCATCCATTTACATCCAGCTGAAGTTAAATTACACATATTTGTGTCAAAGTAATTCTTTTAATAGTTGTTGTTTTTACATCCATACTTTTATTTATGACACTTAATTTTTCCTTATTTGAAATATGAGCAGAAAAAGGTACAAAAAATGAAGACATTATAGTTTACAAACAAAACATTAGTGCATATTTAATGATGTTTAGTTTTACACTTTTTTATTATTTTTATTTCAGATTTTATTTATTGTTGCTTTTGTTATTTATGTGGTGTTGACCTTTATACTAGGAAAATGTAATTTTTAGCAATACATATATTTTACTTTTAAGCTTTAATGGTTTCTATGTGGAGTATTTTATTTTGGGGTCAAAAACATTAAAATGTCTTGTTGCGGCAGGTTTGTTGGAAAAGATTCCAGCTTAAAGCTCAAGAGGTTGCTGTAAGGAAAAGGAAAGAAGAGAATTATGTTTAAAATCGAGGTTTTTTGGTTACAAAATTTATTAGTTTTTATGAACAAAATATTCATATTAAAGCTATTGCATGTGCCTGGCGTTAAAAAAAGGTTTCTTTGTTTTATTGTCTATATGCTTGCATATATTTGAAACGTGTTTACGTATTTTTGGTCTAAATACAATAAAATATTCAAAATATTTATATGTTTTTTATTTTATTTGCTTTTTTGTGGGTATTTGTGTTTTCTGATTCAGTTTATGTTGGAATTTATGGTTTCAAGGGGATTTAGGAAGTGTAGATTTATTATGAATATTTTATAAATCGTTATGTTTTTTATTCTACTTTATTATTGTTTTATATGTTTAGATGCTATATTTAGTGTATGATTTGTACTTTTTTAACTCCCACCATTCTGAAAAAAAAAAATTAAATAATTCATATGGTTATTGTTGTGTTTTTGTTTTTGGTATTTATTTTGCTGGCAAGAATATTGAATGAAATGGTAAAAGATATTTCCGAAAACAAAAAATATCCTAAGAGTGCCATATACTCTTTCCTTTAGCACTAAAATATGTATTAATAAAACATATGTCCTTTAAAATATAAATTTATTACAATATTTTGAATCCTAAATGTTTTGTACAATGATTAATATCTTAAAATTTAAATTTTTTATAACAGCGAGAATAGTAAAGGATAAAATTTCTAAATTTTTTGAGAAAAAAAAAACTTCTTACTACGTATTAAGGTTACAACTAGTCTAGTTATAGTCTAGTCATAGTCTAGTCATAGTCTAGTTAAGTCTAGTCATAGTCTAGTCATAGTCTAGTCATAGTCTAGTCATAGTCTAGTCATAGTCTAGTCATAGTCTAGTCATAGTCTAGTCATAGTCCTAGTCATAGTCTAGTCATAGTCTAGTCATAGTCTAGTCATAGTCTAGTCATAGTCTAGTCATAGTCTAGTCATAGTCTAGTCATAGTCTAGTCATAGTCTAGTCATAGTCTAGTCATAGTCTAGTCATAGTCTAGTCATAGTCTAGTCATAGTCTAGTCATAGTCTAGTCATAGTCAGTCATAGTCCTAGTCATAGTCTAGTCATAGTCTAGTCATAGTCTAGTCATAGTCTAGTCATAGTCTAGTCATAGTCTAGTCATAGTCTAGTCATAGTCTAGTCATAGTCTAGTCATAGTCTAGTCATAGTCTAGTCATAGTTCTAGTCATAGTCTAGTCATAGTCTAGTCATAGTCTAGTCATAGTCTAGTCATAGTCTAGTCCATAGTCTAGTCATAGTCTAGTCATAGTCTAGTCATAGTCTAGTCATAGTCATAGTCTAGTCATAGTCTAGTCATAGTCTAGTCATAGTCTAGTCATAGTCTAGTCATAGTCTAGTCATAGTCTAGTCATAGTCTAGTCATAGTCTAGTCATAGTCTAGTCATAGTCTAGTCATAGTCTAGTCATAGTCTAGTCATAGTCTAGTCATAGTCTAGTCATAGTCTAGTCATAGTCTAGTCATAGTCTAGTCATAGTCTAGTCATAGTCTAATCATAGTCTAGTCATAGTCTAGTCATAGTCTAGTCATAGTCTAGTCATATTCTATTACACTGTATTTCTAATGCAATGGGATTGGACTGGTGAAGGTACAAAATAAATCACAACTGCCACTACCAATGTTGCTTAAGTGCAGCAAAAGTGTACAACATGAAATATATTTTGCATTAGAAAGCTTGTAAAATATTTTAGATTATTTTTATTTATTCATCTTTTTGTTCTTTTTCCAAAATTAATTAATTAAGTTTAAGGTGTTCGTTCACATCAAAACAAATAACCTGGTTTAATTTTTGCACGCTTAATTTAATAAATTAAAACTATTCCATGTTTATACTTATTCGTTGTTCTTTAATTTGTTTGTAATTCAACTTTTAGCAAAATGCGAGGGCATGGTACTTAGAATTAAAAAATGTTTTTTTTTTAATTATTTGCTGAAAATGGTAGACGTTTTAAAAAAATAATTTACATGGTAGAAAATAAGAACAAGAACGAAAACAAAAAATTTAGAATGTTTTATTTCATCATTTGATGATTAAAAGCATCGCAGCGTATGAGAAGACAATGCCAAACTCATTAGTAATGTTTAAAGAGTAGTTTCAACAAGTGTGAACACAACACCAACACACGAACCAACGTAAATACATTCAAATTCTATATCGTACTCGTAAGGAAACCTAGCCAACTTGGGTGCCAACATAAAGGTGAATTACAGAAATAAATAAAAGTGATATAAAACGAATTCGAAAGTACTCTAAACATAATACTATCATTTTTCAATTCTGAGACAAAAATAATTATTTTTTTCTTGTTATCTTTTAATAAGTTTTAGTTTTTAGTCTTTAATTAGTTTTTTTTTAGTATTTCCTCTTTTAGTGTAGTGTATTGTAAATTCTGTTTTAATTTTAAAATCACCAGAAAAATTGTCGCTTTTAGACGATTTTTCTCGTAAATTACTTTTTATAATGATGTAATGAGATTTAAAAAAGTTCCATAACATGATTACAGCAACAACTTAAAAAAACAACTGCAACAACCAAAAAACTAAACATAAAAGCAAGTTTTATAATACTCATCGCACAGTGTTTCGAATTGAACAATAAATAATTTATTTTGTCTATAATTTAGTTCTAGTTCAGTTCTAGTTCAGTTCTAGTTCAGTTCTAGTTCAGTTCTAGTTCAGTTCTAGTTCAGTTCTAGTTCAGTTCTAGTTCAGTTCTAGTTCAGTTCTAGTCAGTTCTAGTTCAGTTCTAGTTCAGTTCTAGTTCAGTTCTAGTTCAGTTCTAGTTCAGTTCTAGTTCAGTTCTAGTTCAGTTCTAGTTCAGTTCTAGTTCAGTTCTAGTTCAGTTCTAGTTCAGTTCTAGTTCAGTTCTAGTTCAGTTCTAGTTCAGTTCTAGTTCAGTTCTAGTTCAGTTCTAGTTCAGTTCTAGTTCAGTTCTAGTTCAGTTCTAGTCAGTTCTAGTTCAGTTCTAGTTCAGTTCTAGTTCAGTTCTAGTTCAGTTCTAGTTCAGTTCTAGTTCAGTTCTAGTTCAGTTCTAGTTCAGTTCTAGTTCAGTTCTAGTTCAGTTCTAGTTCAGTTCTAGTTCAGTTCTAGTTCAGTTCTAGTTCAGTTCTAGTTCAGTTCTAGTTCAGTTCTAGTTCAGTTCTAGTTCAGTTCTAGTTCAGTTCTAGTCAGTTCTAGTTCAGTTCTAGTTCAGTTCTAGTTCAGTTCTAGTTCAGTTCTAGTTCAGTTCTAGTTCAGTTCTAGTTCAGTTCTAGTTCAGTTCTAGTTCAGTTCTAGTTCAGTTCTAGTTCAGTCCTAGTTCAGTTCTAGTTCAGTTCTAGTTCAGTTCTAGTTCAGTTCTAGTTCAGTTCTAGTTCAGTTTCTAGTTCAGTTCTAGTTCAGTTCTAGTTCAGTTCTAGTTCAGTTCTAGTTCAGTTCTAGTTCAGTTCTAGTTCAGTTCTAGTTCAGTTTAGTTCAGTTCTAGTTCAGTTCTAGTTCAGTTCTAGTTCAGTTCTAGTTCAGTTCTAGTTCAGTTCTAGTTCAGTTCTAGTTCAGTTCTAGTTCAGTTCTAGTTCAGTTCTAGTTCAGTCCTAGTTCAGTTCTAGTTCAGTTCTAGTTCAGTTCTAGTTCAGTTCTAGTTCAGTTCTAGTTCAGTTCTAGTTCAGTTCTAGTTCAGTTCTAGTTCAGTTCTAGTTCAGTTCTAGTTCAGTTCTAGTTCAGTTCTAGTTCAGTTCTAGTTCAGTTCTAGTTCAGTTCTAGTTCAGTTCTAGTTCAGTTCTAGTTCAGTTCTAGTTCAGTTCTAGTTCAGTTCTAGTTCAGTTCTAGTTCAGTTCTAGTTCAGTTCTAGTTCAGTTCTAGTTCAGTTCTAGTTCAGTTCTAGTTCAGTTCTAGTTCAGTTCTAGTTCAGTTCTAGTTCAGTTCTAGTTCAGTTCTAGTTCAGTTCTAGTTCAGTTCTAGTTCAGTTCTAGTTCAGTTCTAGTTCAGTTCTAGTTCAGTTCTAGTTCAGTTCTAGTTCAGTTCTAGTTCAGTTCTAGTTCAGTTCTAGTTCAGTTCTAGTTCAGTTCTAGTTCAGTTCTAGTTCAGTTCTAGTTCAGTTCTAGTTCAGTTCTAGTTCAGTTCTAGTTCAGTTCTAGTTCAGTTCTAGTTCAGTTCTAGTTCAGTTCTAGTTCAGTTCTAATTCAGTTCTAGTTCAGTTCTAGTTATTTTCAGCTCACAAAATAAAAATTTAAACATTTTTGTAATTACTTAGGCGTGTAAGTGATTTTATTAAAACCATCTATAATTACATACTCATACGCAATTGTTTTCCGTTACACTGTATTTCCATATATTGAAAAATTGTCATAGCAGTGGTTTCAATAATAATCAACAGCATGTTTAGAGGTGGTGTCTGATAGTGAGAGAATGAGCAAATGTGTTTAAAGTAAACATAAGAGGATATAAACAAACATATAAACAAACAACGACTAAAACAGCAAGCAACTAACACAACAACGACATTATCAGCTAAGTAGAGAGTTACACAACTTTAAAATATGTATATAAACACAATATCAGCAGCATCAAGAACAACAAAACCGCGGCAGCGCTAAAAAACAACATCATCTTATTATTGTTAATGCTGATGCACATTAACAGGGTCACGAAGGTGATCAAATAATTAAAAACAACATGCAGCAGGCAAGTAGCCAGCAAAGGAAGAAACTCGAAGTGAGAGTATGACAAGAACTGTTAAAGATTGTATTAAAAAAAGGCGAAAGAGCGAGAGAGGTAGGTATGTGAGGCAGGTGAGTGTAATAAAGAGTTTAAATAAAATGCTTTAAAAAGTTAAGCTTGAGTTTGAATTGCAAACAACAACAACAAAAGCAACAGCGTGACTACAAATGGGTTGTTAAATATGACCCTGTGTAAGTTTATGTGTAAGAAATTGTGTTTGTGTGTGTATTTATCAAAGCTATGCTTTAACATTCAAATACAATTCAAGCACCTGCTTTGTTGACATGTTGTTCTTGTTCTTGCTTTCCTTTCTGTCATTATTGTCGCTGTTGTATTTTATTTGTTTGCAAGTTTATGTTGTTGTTGTTCTGGAATTTTTTTAATTTTGTTGCAGCCACGTTGTTTTAGTCGTTGATGCTGGTGCTGCCACTGTTGTTGTTATAATAGTGCTGGCATAAAAAAAACAAATAGCGCCAACTATGTGTAAATGTTGTTATGCTACGTTAAGCGAGATTAATTTGTTGTTTGCTTTAAAAAAGGTGCGAACCAACAGAAAAATAAATATTAAAAAAAAAAACAGAAATCACAGAAAAAACCTTCGAAAAATGTCCACAAACGAATTTTACTGATTTTGCTCTACATAGTAAGAACTATTGGTGGAAATAAGAAAAACACACAAACACATACAATTAGAGAGAAATCAAGAAATGTTGGCCACGTTGTAGTTGTTTTTCTGTTTTTGAGGGGTTAATACATGCAAGGTTTAATGGTTAGATAAGGTAGCAAAAAGGTGTCGAAAAAATACCTAACTATGGGCACCAGCTGTCGTTTTTCTTTTATAGCAAAAACATAGTCATACCTAAAATTTTATGTTTGTATATAAACACCAGCTGTATTCATGATATTTCGTGCTTTGGTTACAAAAAGCTAAATGGTACAAAATAATAAATCGCACCAATTAACTTTCTCTCCACCGCTCCCAATTGTGTGGTATGTATAACCCCTGCTTTTATACAAACGAACACACACACCAACACTTCTAATATAGAGACAGGTTTATACAGATAACAATGTTACAGGGTTAAGGTTTGCACATTTTTGACAATAAATACATACACAAATTTACGAATATTTACTACTACAAAAACAAATATAATTTTGTACTTTATTGTTGTAGCTGACAAATACCCTATAAAAATATGAAATAATAAAAACAACCAGAGTTATTTACTCTACTTCAGTGCTAATTCAGTTCTAGTTCATTTCTTGATCAAATAATTTCAAATTCCGGTTCACCTCTACAGATATAAAAAATAACCCAAAAATAGGTTATTTTATAGTTTTTAAGGGCTATTAAATAGCTTTTAAATTTTATTGATAGATTTTAAATATGTCAAACAATCCCAAACTCGTACCGGGCATAAACTGCTTTCCTCTCTTACTAATCCCCAATTGTTTGAAACACAATGAAAAGTGAGTGATAAATATAAAAAATTGAATAGAGCTCGAAGGTGAAAAGTTAGCATTTGATTTAATGGAATTGTAAATATTTTGTGTGAAAATAATGTCATAATATAAATTGTTAATACACTCACACACACATGAACAGCACTGACACTCACGCTGCTCTAGCCACAGGCAAATAAACCAAAACTCGCACACAACCATTGTGAAAAAATCTAGAATTGTATACTCACACAATCAGTTAGTTACACATACAAATTGTTTATTTACTCCTTTAAAAATTGAAATATACGTATGTACATTAGAGTGCTCCAAAAAAACGAAGTTGCGAATTTTGCCCGTCCCCCCCTCTAGAATTGTTCTATGGGTTGTAAAACTATGTCATACAAAAAATTAGGCTGATAGGATAACGTTAACAGGTGCCGCAACGGCACTAAAGTTTCCAAGTGCATTTACAAGGGGAAAAAATCGATTTTTTTTCAGTTTTTGCTAAAATTTTGCCACTTAATAATAAACTTTACAATGTATTGTGATGGAATCGCAATGTACACATAATAAGCATTTCGGAAAGATATAAAACATAAATATTGGTTGAAAACTTTCAGATTTATTGCAAATTCCCCAGACCATTAACGTGTCTCACAGCACATGAATTCGAAATGTGACAAAAAATTAACATTTTTTAGGAAATATTGTAAAAAAACATTTTGTTACTTAAAATATATCTATAATAACTAGAATGTTAGCTTTTGTCTTTATACGATAACGCAAACTTGTTCTCAGCTATGGTTAAAAAAGTTTGAATTTTTCAACGGCCGTTTCAAATCTCCAATTTCAGTTTTTTTGAAACTTTGTTAAACAAATTTTAAAATTTTTAGAAGATCTCATGGGGATTTATGGACAATAGATAAGGGAATAAAACGGTAAAAAAATTAGATCAATAATTCTTACAGTTTAGCTGTACCTGCGATTTGAACTCGGCGGATTTCGGGAAAATCGCATTTTTTTGTAATATATTAGAGAATACGTATTAATTTTTTACTGTTGTACATTTTAAACAAAGTATTTTCAGAGTATTATAGACCAGATAATATAAAATATATATTCCAAGTTTTATTCAATTCGGACATTCTTAACCCATAAAATGTGGAGTTCAAAGGTCAAATTTTGCTATATTTGGGAATTCTCAGTGTACCATATCGAAATATTATGTATTTGTCGGTCATATTTAATAAAGATGACTTGAATTTTTAGTATAAAGTCTTATGTTTAAAATAGCAGCGAAAAAAAGTAAAATTAACCCTTTAAAACACATGGGAAAAATTTAACCCCGAAGATCAAAAAATCGTAAAAACACTATCCATTTGAATAATGCTCTATATAACTAGAGGAATAACATAAATAAAACAAAAAAATATATATTAGGTATAAAAACTTATGAATTAACCCTTTTTGAACCTATAAAGTTTGTATTTTTAGACATATTATGTCGAAAATGGTCCGAAAAAATGGACTACATAAATTATCAGTTTTAAAAACAAAATTTTTCTTTTAAAAATGTACACCTATAGTTTACTCCATAGTCGAAAAGGGTTAAAGTATAATTTTTTATACTTAATATATACGTTTTTGTTATATTTCTGCTATTTCTCTAATTATATAGAGCTTTATTCAAATGGATAGTGCTTTTTCAAATTTTTGAACTTTGGTGTTAAATTGTTCCCAAGTGCCTTAAAGTGTTAATTTACCTTTTTTTCACTCTATTTTAAATATCGGACTTTATACGATAAATTCCAGTAATTTTTGGTAAATATGGCCAACAAATAAATAATATTTTAATATGGTGCACTGAGAATTCCCAAATATAGCAAAATTTAACCTTTGAACTCCACATTTTATGGGTTAAAAATGTCCGATTTGAATAAAACTTGGAATATATATTTTATATTATCTGGTCTATAATACTCTGAAAATACTTTGTTTAAAATGTACAACAGTAAAAAATTAATACGTATTCTCTAATATATTACAAAAAAATGCGATTTTCCCGAAATCCGCCGAGTTCAAATCGCAGGTACAGCTAAACTGTAAGAATTATTGATCTAATTTTTTACCGTTTTATTCCCTTATCTATTGTCCATAAATTCCCATGAGATCTTCTAAAAATTTTAAAATTTGTTTAACAAAGTTTCAAAAAAACTGAAATTGGAGATTTGAAACGGCCGTTGAAAAAATCAAACTTTTTTGACCATAGCTGAGAACAAGTTTGCGTTATCGTATAAGGACAAAAGCTAGTATTCAAGTAATTTTTAGTATATTTTAAGTAACAAAATGGTTTTTTTACAATATGTCCTAAAAAATTTTAATTTTTTTGTCACATTTCGAATTCATGTGCTGTGAGACACGTTAATGGCCTGGGGAATTTGCAATAACTTTAAAAATTTTCAACCAATTTTGTGTTTTATATCTTTCTGAAATGCTTATTCTGTGCACATTACGATTCCTTTGCAATAAAGTGCAAAGTTTATTATTAAGTTGCAAAATTTGAGCAAAAACTGAAAAAAATCGATTTTTTCCCCTTGTAAATGCACTTGGAAACTTTAGTGCCGTTGCGGCACCTGTTAACGTTATCCTATCAGCCTAATTTTTTGCATGACATAGTTTTACAACCCATAGAACAATTCCAGAGAGGGGGACGGCCTGTCGGATAAAATTTTTTTTCCTTCATACAAGCTTGGAGCACTCTAATGTACATACATACGTTAAGTAAATAAAGTAAAATGTGAAAAAGATCTCGACCTTCAATTTTGTTAAGTAGATGTTGAACTAACCTATTATTATTTCAGTTATGATGGTGAGGTTAGTTACACGCAAAAATCTGTTTTTGCGGCTAAGTCACGGTAATCATCATTCATTTATACATATTTACATTAAGACGTTTTATATACTCATAACTATTTTCCTATTAGTAACAGTAACAAACATTAACCGCCATGTGTACATGTATGTATCTATACATATGTCCATAATGTGTACATACATTTTGTTCTTAAATAGTCCTAACAGGAAACATAAAAATTAGAAGGCAAAATCACTGATAAAAGAATGTGCCAAACTGAACTAGAACAGAACTAGAATTGAACTAGAAGTGAACTAGAACTGAACTAGAACTGAACTAGAACTGAACTAGAACTGAACTAGAACTGAACTAGAACTGAACTAGAACTGAACTAGAACTGAACTAGAACTGAACTAGAACTGAACTAGAACTGAACTAGAACTGAACTAGAAACTGAACTAGAACTGAACTAGAACTGAACTAGAACTGAACTAGAACTGAACTAGAACTGAACTAGAACTGAACTAGAACTGAACTAGAACTGAACTAGAACTGAACTAGAACTAGAACTGAACTAGAACTGAACTAAACTGAACTAGAACTGAACTAGAACTGAACTAGAACTGAACTAGAACTGAACTAGAACTGAACTAGAACTGAACTAGAACTGAACTAGAACTGAACTAGAACTGAACTGAATTAGAAATGAACTAGAACTGAACTAGAACTGAACTAGAACTAAACTAGAACTGAACTAGACTGAACTAGAACTGAACTAGAACTGAACTAGAACTGAACTAGAACTGAACTAGAACTGAACTAGAACTGAACTAGACTGAACTAGAACTGAACTAGAACTGAACTAGAACTAACTAGAACTGAACTAGAACTGAACTAGAACTGAACTAGAACTGAACTAGAACTGAACTAGAATGACTAACTGAACTAGAACTGAAACTAGAACTGAACAGACTGAACATAGAACTGAACTAGAACTGAACTAGAACTGACTAGAACTGAACCTAGAACTGAACTAGAACTGAACGAGAACTGAACTAGAACTGAACTAGAACTGAAACTAGAACTGAACTAGAACTGAACTTAGAACTGAACTAGAACTGAACTAGAACTGAACTAGAAAGTGAACTCGAACTGAACTAGAACTGAACTAGAACTGACCTAGAACTAGAACTGAACTAGAACTAGAACTAGAACTGACTAGAACTAGAACTGAACTAGAACTGGAACTAGAACTGAACTAGAACTGAAACTAGAACTGACTAGAACTGGAAAAACTAGAACTGAACTAGAACTGAACTAGAACTGAACTAGAACGGAACTAGAACTGAACTAGAACTGAAAACTAGAATAACGAAACTAGAACTGAACTAGAACTGAACTAGAACTGAATGAACTAGAACTGAAACTAGAACTGACTAGAACTGAACTAGAACTGAACTGAAGAACTGAACTAGAACTGAACTAGAACTGAACTAGAACTGAACTAGAACTAAACTGAACTAGAACTGAACTAGAACTGAACTAGAACTGAACTAGAAACTGAACTAGAACTGAACTAGAACTGAACTAGAACTGAACTAGAACTGAACTAGAACTGAACTAGAACTGAACTAGAACTGAACTAGAACTGAACTAGAACTGAACTAGAACTGAACTAGAAACTGAACTAGAACTGAACTAGACTGAACTAGAACTGAAACTAGAACTGAACTAGAACTGAACTAGAACTGACTAGAACTGAACTAGAACTGAACTAGAATTGAACTAGAACTGAACTAGAACTGAACTAGAACTGAACTAGAACTGAACTAGAACTGAACTAGAACTGAACTAGAACTGAACTAGAACTGAACAGAGAACTAGAACTAGAACTGAACTAGAACTGAACTAGAACTGAACTAGAACTGAACTAGAACTGAACTAGAACTGAACTAGAACTGAACTAGAACTGAACTAGAACTGAACTAGAACTGAACTAGAACTGAACTAGAACTGAACTAGAACTGAACTAGAACTGAACTAGAACTGAACTAGAACTGAACTAGAACTGAACTAGAACTGAACTAGAACTGAACTAGAACTGAACTAGAACTGAACTAGAACTGAACTAGAACTGAACTAGAACTGAACTAGAACTGAACTAGAACTGAACTAGAACTGAACTAGAACTGAACTAGAACTGAACTAGAACTGAACTAGAACTGAACTAGAACTGAACTAGAACTGAACTAGAACTGAACTAGAACTGAAGCTAGAACTGAACTAGAACTGAACTAGAACTGAAGTAGAACTGAACTAGAACTGAACTAGAACTGAACTAGAACTGAACTAGAACTGAACTAGAACTGAACTAGAACTGAACTAGAACTGAACTAGAACTGAACTAGAACTGAACTAGAACTGAACTAGAACTGAACTAGAACTGAACTAGAACTGAACTAGAACTGAACTAGAACTGAACTAGAACTGAACTAGAACTGAACTAGAACTGAACTAGAACCAGTGATGCCAGGAGATTTTTTCAGAAATCCCTACGCTTATGAGAAAAAATCCCTTTTTTCCCTACACCCACTTTTTATTTTCCCTACATTTTTCCCTACACTACTTTTTCCATTTTTTTCAAGTTTATCTTAAAAAAATACAAAAATAACATCAAAAACTAAAATATTAGCTCCGTTTTATAATATACATATATGTATGTATTTTTTTTAATTTTTAGGAATGAAATTTCTAGAATTTAAATTTTAATTTTTTTCTTTCAATTTTACATCATATACAAAGCTTCCAACCCTGACTCTTCAGTTAAGATTAAAAAAAACAATTGAAAGATTTATGGCAGTATATCGAATCGTGATAAAAATTTATTTTATGTGCCTCCAACAAAAAAATTTTCATAAAATAATTATTTTAAATAAGGTTTACTTTTGCGTTTACTTTTTGCGGTTTACTTTTTGCGGTTTACTTTTATAAATTTTCAGAACATTAAATTCATTTTTTCAATCCTGAGTTACTGCATTAAGCCCCCGACTACTCTATCTATAAGGAGTCAGAATATATCGCCCTACAGGATTGGCATAATCCAAAAAGTCGTTTCAAGAAAAATGGATATGAATATTTAATGACATTTAACTATTTTTTAATAACTTTTAAAACAAATCAAGGGGTTTTAAAAATCCAGATTCAGATAGTTGAGGTTAATATGTTTCTCATCTAAATTGAAATTAAATTTTTAGTTGTCTAATATTCACAAAAACGTGGGTTTTAGTTTTTACGTTTACAAAAAATCGATTTCACATCGAAAATAATAGACATATTTGAAATTTCATAAATCTATATGAACGATTTTAGTATGTCGCATGTTTTGAAGACCTTAGTTCAAGAAAGCCGAATTTTGGATTATGCCAGTCTTGTAGCGATATGTAGGTACATATATTGTAGAAATTACAAGCGGAATTTTTACTAACGATACACTTAAAACTGATTTCATTTTAATTTAAAAGTTTAATACATGAAAGAGTATATTTTTAGTTGTTAAAAACTATGAAATTGAAAAATCCCTACAATTTGACAATAGTAGAAATCTTTCCCTTTTTCCCTACACGTGAAATTTTTGAAAAAATCCCTACAAAAAGGGAAAAATCCCTACACTTGGCATCACTGACTAGAACTGAACTAGAACTGACTAGAACTGAACTAGAACTGAACTAGAACTGAACTAGAACTGAACTAGAACTGACTAGAACTGAACTAGAACTGAACTAGAACTGAACTAGAACTGAACTAGAACTGAACTAGAACTGAACTAGAACTGAACTAGAACACTAGAACTGAACTAGACTGAACTAGAACTGAACTAGAACTGAACTAGAACTGAACTAGAACTGAACTAGAACTGAACTAGAACTGAACTAGAACTGAACTAGAACTGAACTAGAAAACTGAAACTAGAACTGAACTAGAACTGAACTAGAACACTGAACTAGAACTGAACTAGAACTGAACTAGAACTGAACTAGAACTGAACTAGAACTGAACTAGAACTGAACTAGAACTGAACTAGAACTGAACTAGAACTGAACTAGACATGAACTAGAACTGAACTAGAACTTACTAGAACTGAACTAGAACTGAACTAGAACTGAACTAGAACTGAAATAGAACTGAACTAGAACTGAACTAGAACTGAACTAGAACTGAACTAGAACTGACACTAGAACTGAACTAGAACTGAACTAGAACTGAACTAGAACTGAACTAGAACTGAACCTAGAAACTGAACTAGAACTGAACTAGGAACTGAACTAGAACTGAAACTAGAACTGCTGAACTAGAACTGAACTAGAACTGAACTAGAACTGAACTAGAACTGAACTAGAACTGAACTAGAACTGAACTAGAACTGAACTAGAACTGAACTAGAACTGAACTAGAACTAACTAGAACTAACTAGAACTGAACTAGAACTGAACTAGAACTGAACTAGAACTGAACTAGAACTGAACTAGAACTGAACTAGAACTGAACTAGAACTGAACTAGAACTGAACTAGAACTGAACTAGAACTGAACTAGAACTGAACTAGAACTGAACTAGAACTGAACTAGAACTGAACTAGAACTGAACTAGAACTGAACTAGAACTGAACTAGAACTGAACTAGAACTGAACTAGAACTGAACTAGAACTGAACTAGAACTGAACTAGAACTGAACTAGAACTGAACTGGAACTGAACTGGAACTGAACTAGAACTAAATAAGTAGTTCATGTGAAAGTAAATGTGCTTGAATTATTGCAATACGTTTCGCAGTACCCTATACAAATTTCAATTCAGCATATATCTGTTATTCAAAGTTTTTCATTTTTTGCTTAAAATTCTTTGCGAAAAGTCATTTGATTTCTAAGTATGATTGTCGTTTAGATAATGCTTAAGTAGACACAATGTCACGTTATGTGATATGGCTGATGATGTCTTTCTTCATTTTCGTTTCAGTATTTTTTCATTCATTTCATTGAGTGTTGCTGTGACTGTTGTTGTTGGTAGTAGATTTTCTAAACCAAAACTGTATGGTTTATTTAGTTTTAAGTCTTACGAGTATTTTGGTTTTTTCGGTTACAAAAAAAGTAAAGAGTGTACTATAAGAGAACAACAATAGCAGAGAAATAGACAGACGGACGAACCACATTAGTAGCTATTCATGGGAGTGCAATATATTGAAAGTAGGTTAATCTATAAGTTGGTGAAATAAACACTATACAAACAACTTGAGTTGGAGGTGTGGAAGATATATTTCAAATTAGTCAAAAGTAATATTGGTTTTTGAAGTTTTTCATATAAGTATCTAAGTACTTACGTATTGAGATTTTACCTTGACATACATACTTATTTAACAATAAGGTTGTTTTTTATGTATTGAATATCTAGTATGTCATATCTAGTGTAAAGTATTTTAGATATATATAATTGAATTGTTTTCATATTCAACTAGGCTAATGTTTCCCATTTTCTTACTTTATAAAATTACTGTGCTAACAAATTTCCGATTAAGCCACCTAAGTGTATAAAAACCTAACTTAACTTAAAGCTGATATATAAAAATGCACAACTGTGTTTGACTTTCATGGTGAAAAATATGAGTAGAAAACAGTTTTTTTTAGCTTTGCTTCAAATAAAAGCATACATACAAATATATTCCCGGCAAGGCAAGTTGATAATAATACACAAGGCACATATTCCTATTATTAAATAATGGGTGAGTTAATATTTCATACAGAACTGTAATCATATATTAGAATTGTACTAAAGCAAATAAATATATCTAGCCTAGGAAGAAAATACATAAGATTGCACAGTGGGGCAGAATGGAAATTTTTTGGAAATAATCTAGCATTTCTAAACGGCTGATCCGATCGGGATAAAATTTGGTGTGAGCGTAGCCAAGGAGTATTCGAGTTTAGGTTTTGAAGATGAAACCTGCAGATGCCCCAGGGACGGCGCTGTGGCGGCTCAAAGTAGGGTACCTACGACATGTAAAATTTTTAAAACTCGTGCCATTTTTTGTTTTTCACCCAAATACAAAGATTTTTATATTTTGTGAAAGCGCTCGACGAGATCTTGAAAAAACATGCTTGGACATACTACTTATCTCTTATAATATCCGAGTTATAGGCATATAAAAATTTAGTGATACAAAATTTACCATACCTTGGTCCGCCTTTTTTTGAATACCGGGCGTAATTTTGGACCAAATGGACTCAATTTTTTCTTGTTAGTTAGACAACAAAATTTCCAATAATATACAAAAAATTTCAGATCAATATTGTTTACAGATCCAAAAATATACGTTTTTTAATTTAAAAATTCAAAAAATTTTAGATTTTTGGCATTTTTTTTTGCCAAAAATGTGTCTTAACTCTTTTATTAATAAAATAAAATTTTATTAAGAACATATAACAATTTTATAGTTTTCTAAAAGGTATCTTTACGCAGAACGCTTTGGCGTAAAAAACTTGTCCTATTTTTTGAAAATGTTGCCACTGCGTCCTTCCGAATATGACCTATTTTTTTTATCAAAACTTCAACTTTGGGCGACATGTTCTAAAATCCCAAAGCTGGGATCAGAAAACTGAAAGCAGTTTTGGAAACCTCAATATGTTTTCTATTTACTCCAAAAGTATTTTCCCAGCCCTGAAAGAAATGTGGACCCTATGGGCAAAAAAGTAAAAAATCCCATTTTTGGGATTTTCATTCCTATTTTTGGGAATTGCGGGATGCCCTTTGACCTTTTAAATTTTTTTTTTGCATATTCTTATTTGAAATGACAAATTTAACAAGCGTTGAAAATTTCATTGAGTTTTGTTCATAAATAAAGATTTTGTCATATATTACATATTTGTTTAATTTCTAAAACTATGATTTATATCAAATTTAATAGGATCGCAGATAGCTACAACAATTTAGTCCATATTTATCCCTTAATATAATTTTTTAGTTAGATATGGAAATTCTCGACCCTTTACAAAAAATTTCAAGCCAATATCTCAATTACATTCAAAAATATGTTCATTTAAACCTGTGTCCTTTAATTTCATCTTTTTCATATTTTAGTATTAAGTATGACAGAACATACATTTGGTGTTGAATAAAATATTTGGACAATTTTTAAAAATTATTTAGTTAATTATTTTATTATAATATTGTATATAAAATAAAAAAATTATAATTTTATTATGAGCCACGCACAACAACACCTAAATCACCCCACACAAATTACCTTTCCCGCCCACCGAAATATAAAACACAATTTAATACAATATCATCAGTTAGTATAATAGCTTTTTTTATTTGAACTGTTTATCTTAAACATAATACAATTAATTCTTACAACCTACTTATATAGTTAATTCCTAACACTACTTATTTTCTATAAAATAATCTGTCATATCGGTATACATATCCAGAAGGTAATATAAGTCCTTTAAATCTTCCTTGTTTTGAGATGATAGAGTTTCATAACAAATCCATCTTTTTCGCATAGTTGAAAGAACAGGATCAGAAGATAGAAGTAAACTATTAAAAATATCTTCATTCTGTGATTGCCTGGAGCATTTTCTTGAGCTGAATAGTTGAACATGCTTAAAATCTCGATTCCTCGCTTCCTGGGCTTCTTCTGTTAACTCTCCAAGTGGAAGAATATTCGATTCAATTATTATTTGACCATGACACAATACTTTGTGTACTGTTGGTGTTAGTTCCCTCCATGGATACAGAGATACAAGTAATTTAGAAATTTCAGATGTGTATTCCCCAAATCGATTTTCATTAATTTTATGTTTACTATTCAGTGCCATTAAAATAGTTTTAACTCTTCGAAGCAACTCCTTGTCGATTCCAGTTATTTTTGAAGTAATTTCAAAATCACGAAAAAACCTTCTCGACGTATTACCGTCATTTGTACTACCGCAACTTGAAAGTGATTTGTCGATGTTTAATCCCATCTGAACTTTAAATTCTTCTTGGATTATGCTTTTTTCCGCAGCTCTCAGTTCTTTCAATTCTTCATTATTTTTTGTTGATTTAGTAGGATAGTTTGTTTTTTTTTTTTTCTGGATCGCCTTGTATGATGGTAATATATTGTGTCCTTTTTCATGCAGAGCTTTCCTTAATATTTGGTACTTATTTCGACTGAGACCCAGTTCCAACATAAGCGCTATTGCTTCCTCTTCAGTAAAATTTGATTATGATGTTGGAGTTGGTATACTTTCCACAATTCGCTTAAGTCGTTTTGGTGATGCATTAGGAAGAATAGTTGCAATATGTACGACATCTATATGTTGGTTTTCCTTTTTCAGCATTTCGTTAAATGTATCAGCAATTTCCTCATTTGAGATTGAAAAAAGTTTTTGTGTGACCCTCTTTTTTTTTACCTTGAACATAAGTCTTCGTATGACTTGCAAGGCGCTCCTGTTGATGTGTTGTAAGTTGAGATTTCCGTAGTAGTTTCCATCCAACTACAAAATTTTAATCGAAATTTCTTTTGATTTCCATCCACAGACTTAAAAAGTTTTAAAAAGTTTTAAATTTTTGATATGCCTGTTTTGTCTACTTTTCTACTATATGTAGTTTTTATATAATTTGAAATGTCTTCAATTCTTTCTGGCCCTTTTAAAGATATACTCCATAAAACGGAACACAACTCTTCGTACTTTAATGTAATCTTCATTGTAGATTTATTAAATATGGTACTTAAAATCTGAGAAGTTTACTTATATACCAATTCTTGTCATTTCCGATACAGCTATTCCAAAGTAAAAAATTACGAATTGTCTACCTATTAACATTTAGGACTATATTACTATAACCTGTAATTCAGTCATTGATATTTCTTATTAGTGAATGAATCGAAATTATCATTACCTGTATATTTTTACCTACATGATCATAAACGAAACAGAACGAAATGATCTGTCGAAAAAATTTAGGTAAAAAATGTTATA
>NW_023997575.1:0-20151 GCF_015586225.1 Lucilia sericata
TACGACGAGCCTGTGAATGGAACTACAGACGATACTATTCACGACTTTGTAGACGAGATTTTAGACCAGTTTTCATTTATTATTTATAAACGAGACCTGGGACGATCTTATAGACTACACACAAGTTTGTATATGAGACTATAGTTTAGTCAATAGACGAGACTATATACGGGACCACAGACAACACTATTGACGACTTTGCAGACGAGATTGTACATAAAATTTTAGACGAGTTTATAATTGAGAATATTGGCGATTTTATAAAAGATTACATATAACTTTGTATATGAGACTATAGTTGAGTCAATAGACCAGATTATAAACGAAACTACAGACGATATTATAGATGACTTCATAGACATGATTGTAGACAAAACTTTAGACTTTAAAGTCATATTATTATCCTTTCTCAAAAAGACCGGTTATAACCTAATGTAGATGCTTAGAAAACCATTTAGAGACCTTCTATACATAATCTGAAGCCGTCAATATAATTTCATTAATAGCTAATAGAAAATCTGAAGCTGAATTTTCCAATTCCTTTAATTTTCTGCTCACAAGGACATGATTTTCTCATTTTGTTATTTCTTGGAATATTTTCACAAAATGTTGTTTGTTAAGACAAAAGATAAATATCTAAAAAAGAAAATAAACAAACAACGGAACAAACGTACAGACAAACAAGCTAGTAAATAAATAAATAACAAATGTTAAGCACGTACGTTAAGTTAAATGAATTTCCGGTTTATATACAAAATAGTATTTCTACAATGTCATATACATATACATGCATACGTACATGTAATATATAGAAACATGTGTAGCTAGACCTATACACATACATTTGCTACATATTAATAAAGTACTTAATATGTGGTCTGTAAAACAAGACAACTTAACCGATATACTCTTAAAATGTTAATGATTAATACATTAAATTTATAGTCACTAGAGATGAAATACTATTATGGACTCTATAGTGGGCGGGAAGGAAAGCCTATGATAATAAGGGCATACTTTTAGTTTTAGAAATTCTCAAAATTTGGCTATTACAGCTTTCACTGTAAGTAAATTGAAACTGAGTGAAGAACATTTTCTGCACTTTTTATACATTAAAAATTTTGCCAGTATTATTAGCTATACTTCCCTTACATTACATTACTATATAAAGATGCTTAGTTGTAAATTGAATTTTATTATAATTTAGTAGACTCAACTAAATTCCATAGTTATTTATGTTGAAGATGTTTTTTATGTAGTACAAGCCAATACAAGTTGTTATAGTTATTAATTATTTAATAAATAACATATATACTTATATGTCATTACTATAGAAATCCTTATTGAATTTGAATGCCCACATTCATATTGCTCTATATACAAAAGCACTTAAGAGTGAATAACATTTTAAGTTGTAAATTAAATATTACAATATCCTTAACTATTTCCGTTAGAGAAGCACTTAAATTATTTATAGAAAATTGACCCAGTTTGTATCTTTTATCATTCATATTTTGTATATAACACATTGTTAAGTTAACAACTTTTAATTGGCAGGACTATTAATGTTAATAGCTACAAATCTTTAGTCTACTCTATTTCCCTCTCTCTCTATTTCTTTTCTATAGAATATTTATAGCTAAATATAATAATTGGTTGGTTTTTTATATGTACTTTCTAATTTAATTAACACAACCCTAGATACAGGCAATTAAATTTATCTAATATTTTTTTTTATTTTCGCCCTGTTGATGTAGTAGAGAATAAAAAAAGATAAAAATGTTGTTACGCCTTTTTATATAACTATTGTAGCATACGTATAATTTATGATATACATATGTATGTACCTGATAAAAATAACCTTCTAATATAATGAAAGCAGCTGACAAAAGAATAGGAACAATGGACAAAATTTCCCATAGAAACTCAATATCGTAGCCCAAGATTTCCTATTGGAAATCTCAATCGCAAATCAAATCTCTTTCCTAAAAATATCAATCGCTGTCAGCTCAAGGTTTCTTTTGAAAATCGATCTAGCTCTGTATAGAAATCGATCAAGATTTCCTAAAGAATTCGATAGCTCAAGATTTCCTATAGAAACCGATCGATATCAGCTTAATCTCTCCTATAGAAATCGATCGCTGTCAGCTCACGATTTCCTATAGTAATCCTTATCGTCGTCAGCTCAAGATTTCCTATAGTAATCCTTATCGCCGTCAGCTCAAGATTTCCTGTAGAAATCGTAATCGCTAACAGCTCAAGATTTCCTGTAGAAATCGATCGCTAACAGCTCAAGATTTCCTATAGAAATCGATCGCTAACAGCTCAAGATTTTCTATGGAAATCGATCGCTAACAGCTCAAGATTTCCTATAGAAATCGATCGCTAACAGCTCAAGATTTCCTATAGAAATCGATCGCTAACAGCTCAAGATTTCCTATAGAAATCGATCGCTAACTGCTCAAGATTTCCTATAGAAATCGATCGCTAGCAGCTCAAGATTTCCTATAGAAATCGATCGTTAACAGCTCAAGATTTCCTATAGAAATCGATCGCTAACAGCTCAAGATTTCCTATAGAAATCGATCGCTAACAGCTCAAGATTTCCTATAGAAATCGATCGCTAACAGCTCAAGATTTCCTATAGAAATCAATCGCTAACTGCACAAGATTTCCTATAGAAATCGATCGCTAACAGCTCAAGATTTCCTAAAGAAATCGATCGCTAACAGCTCAAGATTTCCTAAAGAAATCGATCGCTAACAGCTCAAGATTTCCTACAGAAATCGATCGCTAACAGCTCAAGATTTCCTATAGAAATCGATCGCTAACAGCTCAAGATTTCCTATAGAAATCGATCGCTAACAGCTCAAGATTTCCTATAGAAATCGATCGCTAACAGCTCAAGATTTCCTATAGAAATCGATCGCTGTCAGCTCAAGATTTCCTATAGAAATCCTAATCGCTGTCAGCTCAAGATTTCCTATAGAAACCGATCGATATCAGCTTAATCTATCCTATATAAATCGATCGCTGTCAACTCAAGATTTCGATCGTTGTCACCTGAAGCTTTCCTATATATAGAAACCGATCATTGACATCTTAAACTTTCCTGTAGAAATCCATTGCTGTCAGCTCAAAATTTCCTATAGAAATCGATCGCTGTCAGCTTAAGATTTCCGATAGCAATCGATTGTTGTCAGATCTAGATTGCCTGTAGAGATCGATCTATGTCAACTCAAGATTTCCTTTAGAAATCGATCGCTGTCAGCTCAATATTTCCTATAGAAAACGATCGCTGTTATCTAAAGATTTCCTACAGAAATCGATCGCTATCAGCTGAAGATTTCCTATAGAAATCGATCGCTGTCAGCTCAACAATTCCTATAGAAATCGAACGCTGTCAGCTCAGGATTTCCTATAGAAATCGATCGCTGTCAGCTCAGGATTTCCTATAGAAATGGATCGCTGTCAGCTCAAGATTTCCTATAGAAATCCTAATCGCTGTCAGCTCAAGATTTCCTAAAGAAATCGATCGCTGTCAGCTCAAGAATTCCTATAGAAATCGATCGCTGTCAGTTGAAGATTTTCTATAGCAATCGATTGCTGTCAGCTCTAAATTTCCTATAAAAATCGATCGCTGTTAACTCAAGATTTCCTATAGAAAGTGATCGCTGTTAGCTCAAGATTTCCTACAGTAACGCTGTCAGCCCAAGGTCAGCTTAAGATTTTCTTAAGAAATCATTCGTTATCGAGTCAAGATTGTCTATATCTATTGCTGTCAGCTAAGACCCATAACGAAGGTAAATCTCAAAACTAAAAATTTCATTGTGGAAGTTCTCCCAAATGACAGCTCAGTATGTATGCATATTTTTAAATGAAACTCAATTATATACATATATATTTATGTAGTAAAGAAGACCTGATTCTTCTATTCTATGACTGAGAGTATATTCCAAAGTATTTGTGTATCACCACAGATTACTGTATGTGTATTTGTATTAATTTTCTATTGCCTTTCTTACATCCTGCTGTTGCTGTTGCTGCTGCTGATATTTGTTTTCTTCTTCGTTTTTCTGATAGATTTTTCACCATTTCTAATGCCTGTAACAACGTTAAAATTACTTACTCTTGAGAATGTGTTAAGGCGTTGAAGGATGACCAGTCGAGTGAATTAATCTTGATTAATTAGGTTTTTTTGATTTATTAGATTTCGTAACTACATATGAATGGAATTGAGGCGTTCAGCTTTTACAGTTTGTGTGTCATTTTCGAACACTAATTGAGTTTTAGGTTGTGGAATACACATATTGGAAATTTTGTTTCAATTATAAGCAACCAGTTTAATTGCAAAAGGTTCTGTGAATTTTTAATTAAGCCTAGAGAGAGAGTGACATTAACAAGGGTCCTATAAATTAGACATTAAATGAGATTTTAATAAATATTCGATTAATGGACATTTTAACATGTGATATTGAAATAAAGTAGTTAATATGCTCCTGTGTTCAGTAACCTGAATATTAAACTAACCGATGGCCACCTCATATCCTGCCAACCTGTGTACAATTATTTTACCATAATAATTTTTGATTCGTTGAATAAATTGTTGTATGTTGATGCTGATGATGATGATGTTGTCTGGTTGGTTGTTTGGTTGGTTGGATGCATGATTACCATGGTTTCTGTTCATTTTACACATGACTGACAACGTTTACATGATTCCTTTCCCCTTTTAAAACAGGGTAAAAAATCAATTATTAAAAAAACCCAAAGATTCATAAAACTAGTTATATAAATGAAAAAACTATACATACATATGTATGTATATTTACATACATTGTACAATGTACTATGTATAAAATGTATAAATATGCATCAATTCCCATTTTTGTAATTCCAACATAACTCTTATGTACATTAGGTTGGTCCCGTTTGTATGGAAAATAATTAACGAAAGTTTAAGCTAGGTCAACATTTTTGACCTAGGTCAGTTCTAGTTCAGTTCTAGTTCAGTACTAGTTCAGTTCTAGTTCAGTTCTAGTTTAGTTCTAGTTAGTTCAGTTTAGTTCAGTTCTAGTTCAGTTCTAGTTCAGTTCTAGTTCCGTTCTAGTTCAGTTCTAGTTCAGTTCTAGTTCAGTTCTAGTTCAGTTCTAGTTCAGTTCTAGTTCAGTTCTAGTTAGGTTCTAGTTCAGTTCTAGTTCAGTTCTAGTTCAGTTCTAGGTCAGTTCTAGTTCAGTTCTAGTTCAGTTCTAGTTCAGTTCTAGTTCAGTTTCTAGTTCAGTTTCTAGTTCAGTTCTAGTTCAGTTCTAGTTCAGTTCTAGTTCAGTTCTAGTTCAGTTCTAGTTCAGTTCTAGTTCAGTTCTAGTTCAGTTCTAGTTCAGTTCTAGTTCAGTTCTAGTTCAGTTCTAGTTCAGTTCTAGTTCAGTTCTAGTTCAGTTCTAGTTCAGTTCTAGTTCAGTTCTAGTTCAGTTCGTTCAGTTCTAGTTCAGTTCTAGTTCAGTTCTAGTTCAGTTCTAGTTCAGTTCTAGTTCAGTTCTAGTTCAGTTCTGTTCAGTTCTAGTTCAGTTCTAGTTCAGTTCTAGTTCAGTTCTAGTTCAGTTCTAGTTCAGTTCTAGTTCAGGTTCTAGTTCAGTTCTAGTTCAGTTCTAGTTCAGTTCTAGTTCAGTTCTAGTTCAGTTCTAGTTCAGGTTCTAGTTCAGTTCTAGTTCAGTTCTAGTTTCAGTTCTAGTTCAGTTCTAGTTCAGTTCTAGTTCAGTTCTAGTTCAGTTCTAGTTCAGTTCTAGTTCAGTTCTAGTTCAGTTCTAGTTCAGTTCGAGTTCAGTTCTAGTTCAGTAGTTCAGTTCTAGTTCAGTTCTAGAATTCAGTTCTAGTTCAGTTCTAGTTCAGTTCTAGTTTCAGTTCTAGTTCAGTTCTAGTTCAGTTCTAGTTCAGTTCTAGTTTCAGTTCTAGTTCAGTTTCTAGTTCAGTTCTAGTTCAGTTCTAGTTCAGTTCTAGTTCAGTTCTAGTTCAGTTCTAGTTCAGTTCTAGTTCAGTTCTAGTTCAGTTTCTAGTCAGACCTGGGATAAATGCATTAAATGTGTTAATGCATTAACAATTTTTTCTACATTAAAAAAAATTAATGTTAATGCAAGTTTATTGCATTAACATTAACATGGGTACATTTAATGCATTAAATTTGCATTAACATTAAATATTGTTAAATTTAATGCATTAATTTTACATTAACATTAAATATTTGTGAAATTAATGCATTAATTTTGCATTAACAATAAATATTTTTGAATTTAATGCATTAATTTTTCATTAACATTAAATAATAAATAATAAAATTAATGCATTAATTTTCCATTAAGATTAATGTATAAAATAATTTATAAAAATAATAATACAGCGCTAAAGACCTCGGTCTAACTAAATTCAAGTAAAATTGAATGTGTTAAAGTCCTTTCTAATAAGTCCTATACTCGATAATACATATTAGAAGAATAGTATCACTTCCCAGATATTCCTTTTTTAGTTTATTTTGTTAAAGTCCTTTCGAATAAGTCCTATACACGATAATACTTATTAGAAGAATAGTATCACTTCCCAGATATTCCTTTTTTAGTTTATTTTGTCCGTGGAATCTTATATAAATATCATATTTAAAACACACAAGTTTGAATAGAATATAGGAGTTATTAGAAAGGACTTTAACCTATTTAATTTTAGTTGTATTTAGTTAGATCGAGGTCTTTTGTGCTGTATTTTTATTTACGTTTATCAATTTTTATATATATTAATGTTAATGGAATATTAATGCATTAATTTTATTGCTTATTTAATGTTAATGTAAAATTAATGCAATAAATTCAGATATATTTAATGTTAATGCAAAATTAATGCATTAATTTCAAAAATATTTAATGTTAATGTAAAATTAATGCATTAAATTCAAAAATATTTAATGTTAATGGAAATTTAATGCATTAAATTTTACAAATTTAATGTTAATGCAATATTTTTTACATTAAATTAATTTTTTTTTAATTTAATGTTAATGCAAAATTAATGGAAATCGCCCAGGTCTGGTTCTAGTTCAGTTCTAGTTCAGTTCTAGTTCAGTTCTAGTTCAGTTCTAGTTCAGTTCTAGTTCAGTTCTAGTTCAGTTCTAGTTCAGTTCTAGTTCAGTTCTAGTTCAGTTCTAGTTCAGTTCTAGTTCAGTTCTAGTTCAGTTCTAGTTCAGTTCTAGTTCAGTTCTAGTTCAGTTCTAGTTCAGTTCTAGTTCAGTTCTAGTTCAGTTCTAGTTCAGTTCTAGTTCAGTTCTAGTTCAGTTCTAGTTCAGTTCTAGTTCAGTTCTAGTTCAGTTCTAGTTCAGTTCTAGTTCAGTTCTAGTTCAGTTCTAGTTCAGTTCTAGTTCAGTTCTAGTTCAGTTCTAGTTCAGTTCTAGTTCAGTTCTAGTTCAGTTCTAGTTCAGTTCTAGTTCAGTTCTAGTTCAGTTCTAGTTCAGTTCTAGTTCAGTTCTAGTTCAGTTCTAGTTCAGTTCTAGTTCAGTTCTAGTTCAGTTCTAGTTCAGTTCTAGTTCAGTTCTAGTTCAGTTCTAGTTCAGTTCTAGTTCAGTTCTAGTTCAGTTCAGTTCAGTTCTAGTTCAGTTCTAGTTCAGTTCTAGTTCAGTTCTAGTTCAGTTCTAGTTCAGTTCTAGTTCAGTTCTAGTTCAGTTCTAGTTCAGTTCTAGTTCAGTTCTAGTTCAGTTCTAGTTCAGTTCTAGTTCAGTTCTAGTTCAGTTCTAGTTCAGTTCTAGTTCAGTTCTAGTTCAGTTCTAGTTCAGTTCTAGTTCAGTTCTAGTTCAGTTCTAGTTCAGTTCTAGTTCAGTTCTAGTTCAGTTCTAGTTCAGTTCTAGTTCAGTTCTAGTTCAGTTCTAGTTCAGTTCTAGTTCAGTTCTAGTTCAGTTCTAGTTCAGTTCTAGTTCAGTTCTAGTTCAGTTCTAGTTCAGTTCTAGTTCAGTTCTAGTTCAGTTCTAGTTCAGTTCTAGTTCAGTTCTAGTTCAGTTCTAGTTCAGTTCTAGTTCAGTTCTAGTTCAGTTCTAGTTCAGTTCTAGTTCAGTTCTAGTTCAGTTCTAGTTCAGTTCTAGTTCAGTTCTAGTTCAGTTCTAGTTCAGTTCTAGTTCAGTTCAGTTCAGTTCTAGTTCAGTTCTAGTTCAGTTCTAGTTCAGTTCTAGTTCAGTTCTAATTCAGTTCTAGTTCAGTTCTAGTTCAGTTCTAGTTCAGTTCTAGTTCAGTTCTAGTTCAGTTCTAGTTCAGTTTAGTTCAGTTCTAGTTCAGTTCTAGTTCAGTAGTTCAGTTCTAGTTCAGTCAGTTCTAGTTCAGTTCTAGTTCAGTTCTTCTAGTTCAGTTCTAGTTCAGTTCTAGTTCAGTTCTAGTTCAGTTCTAGTTCAGTTCTAGTTCAGTTCTAGTTCAGTTCTAGTCAGTTCTAGTCAGTTCTAGTTCAGTTCTAGTTCAGTTCTAGTTCAGTACTAGTTCAATTCTCGTTCAATTCTCGTTTAATTCTCGTTCAGTTGTCGTTCAGTTCTCGTTCAGTTCTTTATCAGTTCTAGTTTGATAGAATTGATTGAATTGACCTTCTTTTTGTCCCTACAAACGGGGTCACCCTAATGTACATACATACACATGTCACATTCAAACCATAAATTATTTTACAGATAAACTAATGTTATTTTTTTTCTGAATCCTTTTGTTCAGATTCTACTTTTATCAAACACATTCATTGCACATTTAACACATGTCAGATTATTTTGCATTACAACAAAGAAAAAAACGGCAAAAAATCAAATGTCACATCAAAATAAATGTTAAATCATTTTGTTAGTTTTTTTTTTTTATTTGTTGTCATAAAACAAACCCACATAAATAACACTTTTTTGCTCTATTTTATCTAAAATCTATATAAATAATTTCTATAAAAATTATTTATCCATTAGGGTATTTGTGGATATGGCACTTTGTGGTTTTTTATCTTTTTAATTAAAAGAAGACGAAACCATATTTTAAAATGCATACAGTAGAAGAATGGATTATAATGTAGATTGATGTCTGTCATTGTCATTGATGCCACAATGCATGCATTTTTAAAATACAAAAATCATTTTGTATTAAATTTGAATTTTTGAACAATATTTTTCCGCAATTTATTTAAATAATAAATATTATTATTAATATATTTCCTGCTTTTTTCCTTAGTTTTCTGTAAATCAAAATGACCTTTTCCATGTCGTAGTTTATTAATTATGATGAATTTTGCTGCAAGCAGTCAGCAGATATAATTTTGAAAATGTTTTTTTTTATAAAATTTAACCTTTTTTTAGTTTAAATAAAGTCATTAAGTTAATTTAACCCTACCTTTTGGCATCACACACCCACTCTCTAAAGGATTTAGTGGATGACAGCATTTACTAGGTTCATGAAATTAAACACGTGGAACCAGTGGTGCTGGTAGGGGGATACCTTGTTGTTTTATGATAATATAAAAATGTAACCCATTGGTAATTAAGTTGTAATTATAAAACCCATTTTGTTATTTCTGCTGTAGGTCTTTTTTTTTTTTGCAATGAATAACAAACATGGTAATATAAACAACATGTCTGTGCATGAAAGTATGTAGAAAAATCCCACAAGACAACAGCTCTTAAAAAATATACATATATATTTCTTTTCGCAACAAAATTTTATTACGATGCTGGCAAATGTCAAACACACCACACATACATACACATGTTGCGGACAGCAGACAAGAATAGTAGCATGTAGCAGCAACAGCAGCAGCAGCATAATGGTTGTGGCAACAGCTAAAACCACAACCCACTAAAATAACGTCCGTTGGGAGATGAACAAGCGTAAAATGTTAAAGTGACAATGTCACAACAACATTCTGCAGCAAACATGAACATGGACACACAACAATTCCAGAAATGTGTGGATAAAAATAATATTTATGAAGCCTGTAGACAACGAATGCATAGGAGTGGTTTGTGTTGTAGTGACTTTGCAGTTTTTTTTTCATTGGGAAACTTGAAACCATTGTAGGCTTACGTTGTAAATAAAACATGTTTTTAATGTTATTTGGTTAAGTAGAGAATTCCACGTCACTTTAAGTAAATTTTTGGTGATTCTAAGCAGTGGTCAACAGAAAGAGAACAAGCCTCAGTAGGTAAGTTTGACAGGGTGAAAGGCTTAGAGCACTGCGATCGATATCTCTATTAAATCTTGAGCTGAAAGCGATCGATCTCTTCAGCAAATCTGGAGCTGACAACGATCGATTTCTTTAGGAAACCTCGAGCTGACAGCAATCCATTTCTATAGAAAATCTTGAGCAGACAGCGATCGATTTCTATAGGAGATCTTGAGCTTACAGCGATCGATATTTATAGGAAATCTTTAGCTGACAGTGATTGACTTCTTTAGAAAATCTGGAGCTGACAGCGATCGATTTCTATAGGAAATCTTGAGCTGACTGCGATCGATTTCTATAGGAAATCTTGAGCTGACAGCGATCGATTTCTATAGGAAATCTTGAGCTGACAGAGATCGTTTTCTATAGAAAATCTTGAGCTGACAGGAATGGTTTTCTTTAGGAAATCTTGAGCTGACAGCGATCGATTTCTTTAGGAAATCTGGAGTTGACAACGATCGATTTCTTTAGGAAATCTCGAGCTGACAGCGATCGATTTCAATAGAAAATCTTGAGCTGACAGCGATCGATTTCTATAGGAATTCTTTAGCTGACAGAGATCGATTTCTATAGGGAATCTTGAGCTGACAGAGATCGTTTTCTATAGAAAATCTTAAACTGACAGCGATCGATTTCTATAGGAAATCTTTAGCTGACAGAGATCGTTTTCTATAGGAAATCTCGAGCTGACAGAGATCGATTTCTTTAGAAAATCTTTAGCTGACAGAGATCGATTTCTATATGAAATCTTGAGCTAACAGGGATCGTTTTCTTTAGGAAATCTTGAGCTAACAGCAATCGATATTTATAGGAAATCTTGAGCTGGCAGTGATTAAATTCTTTAGGAAATCTTGAGCTGACAGCGATCGATTTCGATAGAAAATCTTGAGCTGACAGCGATCGATTTCTATATAAAATCTTTAGCTGACAGAGATCGATTTCTATAGGAAATCTTGAGCTGACAGGGATCGTTTTCTATAGGAAATCTTGAGCTGACAGCGGTCTATTTCCTTAGGAAATCTTGAGCTGACAGCGATCAATTTCTTTGGAAAATCATGAGCCGACAGCGATCGATTTCTTTAGGAAATCCTGAGCTGACAGCGATCGATTTCTTTAGAAAATCTTGAGCTGACAGCGATCGATTTCTTTAGAAAATCTTGAGCTGACAACGATCGATTTCTTTAGAAAATGTTGAGCTGACGGCGATCGATTTCATTAGGAAATCTTGAGCTAACAACGATCGATTTCCTTAGGAAATCTTGAGCTGACAGCGATCGATTTCTTTAGGAAATCTTGAACTGACAGCGATCGATTTCTTTAGGAAATCTTGAGCTGACAGCAATCGATTTCTTTAGGAAATCTAGAGCTGACGGCGATCGATTTCTTTAGGAAATCTTGAGCTGACAGCGATCGATTTCTTTGGGAAATCTAGGACTGACTGCAACGGAGATTTCTATATGAAGTCTTGAACTGAAAGTGATGAAGATTTCTTTAAAAACTGTATATTTTCTTCAAACTCCATTGATTTAAATTGTGCACATTTCACACTGTTTAAGTAAATAATTACAATAAGTTCTGTGGAATTCTGCCAAATCAATAACAATCATTTCCAAATTTATTCATTCGGAAAAAAACACTTCTCACACTTTGAATTGTGGCGAAAAAACTGACTTTTATTATATTTTTGAAAATTCCAGCGGAAGTGGCTAAAACTCCCCAAAGCTATAAAAATTGCATTAAAACAGCTTTTTTTGAAATATGTAACAAAAAATAAGAAAATATACAAACATTAGAAATATATTTTAATTTTTTGCTATAGAAAAGTTTCATTTGCTATTTTAATGCTGCCAATAAATTTTATTATATTTTCACTTTTATTATAACTTTTTTTTCTAACGCGAAATTAATCCTCCATAGAGTTTTATTTGCACAAATTGCAAATAACAATTTTAGCACGTACATTTAGTTTATTTTATATTTTCATTATAAATTGTTCAAAGACAAATATGAACACAAATTTTTGCATTCAAAGTAAAAGTAAATAAAGCTCATTATCCTTTAAATATCTGCTTCATTAGAAAAACATTTTAAGACAAAACTAAAACTGAATGTACAAACAACGATGACAGTCACTACTACACACATACAAATAATGTGGAAATCAAGCAAATGTTGTAGTGGCTGTTGCAAATAGTTGTATTATTCTGAAGTGTGAATTCAAATGACAACTTTGGCACTTTGACAACAGCAATGGGGTATCATCAGTGTATGCTATGTATACTTACTATACTTGTGCAATATTTGAATGGGTGTTTGAAAACTCGTGCTGTTAGTAACAGAGATGGGTACCGCCAATATCCAACTAAAACAGCTGTCAGCGATTGAGATTTTTATAGGAAATCTTGAACTGGCAACGATCGATTTCTTTAGGAAACCTTGTTCTGACAGCGATCTAATTCGATAGGAAATCTTGAGCTGACAGCGATCGATTTCTATAGAAAATCTTGAGCTGCCAGCGTTCGATTTTTATAGGAAATCTTGAGCTGTCAGCGTTCGATTTTTATAGGAAATCTTGAGCTGACAGCGATCGATTTCTTTAGGAAATCTTGAGCTGATAGCGATCGATTTCATTAGAAAATCTTGAACTGACAGCGATCGATTTCTTTAGAAAATCTTAAGCTGATAGCGATCGGTTTTTATAGGAAATCTAGGGCTGAAAGTGATTGATTTCTTTAGGAAATCTTGAGCTGGCAGTGATCGATACCTATAAAAAATCTTGAGAGGATAGCGATCGATTTCTATAGGAAATCTTGAGCTGACAACGATCGATTTCTATAGGAAATCTTGAGATGACAACGATCAATTTCTTTAGAAAATCTTAGGCTGATAGCGATCGATTTCTGTTGGAAATCTTGAGCTGACAGTGATAGATTTCTATAGAAAATCTTAAACTGACAGCTAACGGTTTTTATAGGTACTGACAGCGATCGATTTCTAAGGAAATCTAGGGCTGAAAGTGATCGACCTCTATAGGAAATCTTGATCTGACAGCGATCAGTTTCTTTAAAAAATCTGGAGTTGACTGCGATCGATTTCTGTAGGAAATCTTGAGCTAACAGTAATCGATTTATACAGACAACGATCGATACAAGAAATATTGATCTGGCAGCGGTCAATTTCTATAGAACAGTGATCGATTGTGTTAGTAATGGATTTCTATAGAAAATCTTGAGCTGACAGCGATCGATTTCTTTAGGAAATCTTGAGCTGATAGCGATCGATTTCTTTAGAAAATCTTGAACTGACAGCGATCGATTTCTTTAGGAAATCTTAAGCTGATAGCGATCGGTTTTTATAGGAAATCTTAAGCTGATAGCGATCGATTTCTATAGGAAATCTAGGGCAAAAAGTGATCGATTTCTTTAGGAAATCTTGAGCTGGCAGTGATCGATATCTATAAAAAATCTTGAGCTGACAGCGATCGATTTCTATAGGAAATCTAGGGCTGAAAGTGATCGATTTCTATAGGAAATCTTGATCTGACAGCGATCAGTTTCTAGAGGAAATCTTAAGCTGATAGCGATCGATTTCTATAGGAAGTCTAGGGCTAAATGTGATCGATTTCTTTAGGAAATCTTGAGCTGTCAGCGATCGATTTCTATAAAAAATCTTGAGCTGACAGCTATTGATTTCTTTAGAAAAATTTAAGCTGACAACGAAAATTTACATTCGTTACTCTAACACACTGATATTTATATGATAACCGAACAATTTATTTCAAATTCACAAACAATATTTACTAAGAAAAACAACTACACTAACACAAAACTAACTTAAAAGCATTAATTTATACACACACACACATATATTAGACATGAGTTTGTGTGAATATATTAACAGCAATCATATATACGATAAAATAGGAAACGGAAACATTGCTTTTACATGCACACTGTCAAATATACTAACACTGACGTATGCTTGTCATACAAACACATTTACATACAATGTTTTATTGCAATGAAAATTAGAAAGACTCGATAATAAAATAATCATGGCAAAATCCCATATAAAAAAATTAAAATTTGAAAACTTATCAGTTTAATCATAGACATGGACTTTGCTTGGTTTAGAACTTTTACACAAAATGTTAAGGATGTAATTTTTAATAGAAATCTTTGATTTTTTTCTTTTTAACGACCACCCTATTGTACATTTTGTTCATTGTATGCCGTTTACAGGAAAAGGCAACTGCAACAACAAAGTTCAATACAATTTTATCATTTTACTAAAGAATTTTTTTAGTTTTGTTTTATACAATTTTCCATTTCACACCAAACTCTAAAACAAGTTTTTCCTGTGTATGAATGTTTTATATATTTTGTAACATGATTACAACTAGTTCACATTTTTCCAATCAACTACAACAAGCCAAACCTAACACCCACTCCCCTCCTCTTTACCGACTTTTATGATTGCAATTTTTTATTTGTTTATTTTCAATTGCATTTGCAAATGGTATTAAAAATAACGGGGTTTTCTTTAGAAATAATAAAAATAAAATTTATAACATTTGATCGAATTTGTGCGAGTTTAATAAAGTTGCAGAAACCCACAATTGTATAATTGAATCCAAAGTTTCTGTTCGTGAGGCTGAAGTGTACATATACATATATGTCAACCAGGTAAAATACTGATGTTTTTAGAATCTTTTCTCTACTCTAAAATTATATTTTCAAAAACTCAAATGTTAAAAATTTCAAAAATTTTCCTTCTTAAAATTATTTGATATGAATAATAACCAAACTTTGATAAGGATAACCATATAATACCAACATATTATCTTGCTGTATATGACTGAGACAACTTATCTCTCTACCTACTAAAACTCCATCAAATATTAACCACATTTTTCTTAACAAAGTTCAAAAGTTCCTAAAATGACCTTTTTAAAATATAAACATTACTAGCTATACCCAGTGTGCTTTGCTACCCTAAAAGGAATATGTATAAATAAATACCAGATTTATTATATGTTACATATAAAAGATGTCAAGCAAATTATTGCAAGTTCGCCAGTTTCTATCTATCGCCAATTTCTATCTATCTACAAAAAATTTGAATAATATAAGAGTTTCCAAGATGCACGAAATTTTGTATTTAATTCATATATGTGGTGCCAAGCCCCCCATTGAAAGTCCGCCCGTTATTCTCTAAATGTTCACATGAATGTCAAAGTTCTTCATGTAAAATTTTAAGATTCTAGCTCTAATAGTTTCTCAGATATACGAATTTAATTCATGTGGGGGCTTCAAGCCCCCCGGATGAAAGTCCGCCCTTTTTCCTCCAAAATATTCAGATGATTATTAAAATAATTTGTTCAAAATTTGAAGAATCTAGTTCTATTAGTTTCCCAGTTAAACGAAATTTTGTATTTAATTCATATGGGAGGTACCAAGTAACCCATTGGAAGTCCGCCCGTTATATTCTAAATGTTCAGGTGAATGTCAAAGTTCTTCAAGTAAAATTTAATGATTCTAGCTCTAATTGTTTCTCAGATATACGAATTTTTCTATTTTATTCATATGGGGGCTCCAAGCCCCCCAGATGAAAGTCCGCTCTTTTTTCCTTAAAAATGTTCAGATGAATATTAAAGTTCTTCGTGCAAAATTTTAAGAATTTAGTTCTATTAGTTTCCCAGATAAACAAATTTTTGTTTTTAATTAATATGGGAGGTGCCGCTCCCCTCATGGGTAGTCCGCCAATTTTTACCCAAAATGTTTATATGGATGTTAAAGTTCTTTGTGCAAAATTTTAAGAATTTAGTTCTATTAGTTTCCCAGATAAACGAATTTTTGTATTTAATTAATATGGGAGGTGCCGCTCCCCTCATGGGTAGTCCGCCAATTTATTACCCAAAATGTTTATATGGATGTTAAAGTTCTTCGTGCTAAATTTTAAGAATTTAGTTCTATTAGTTTCCCAGATAAACGAATTTTTGTATTTAATTTATATGGGAGGTACCACGCCCCCTAATGCTAGTCCGCCTACTTTTTGTCCTAAATGATCATATTGACACTAAAGTGGCTCCGACAAAATTTGAGGACTCTAACTGTTATATTATCTAAAATATACGGATTTTATATTTTCTTAATGTGGGCGTGGCTCATCGCCCACTTGAATTTCGAAATAAAAAGTAGCCTATTACCTATTCCAGACATGCAGGAATATGCTGTGAAAATTTCAAGAAAATCGGTTCAGCCGTTTAGTAGTCTATAACGTTCAAACATACAAACATACAAACATACAAACAAACACACATTCATTTTTATATATATAGAAGATACGGGCTTTTAACATATTGAAATTCTATTTAAAGCTTTTATATTCTGTTTGCATTATAAACTTTGTTTAAAAATTGTCACTCGTATTTGTTGTCTAATCTTTACTCAAGAGACCTAAAAGATTAAAATTTTTATATGTGACAAACAAAGCCTAAAGAAGATTTTTTAATAAAATAGAGTAAAATGTGTTTCTTCTTTCCCTAAAGTTTATATTTTCTGTTGTTTTAAAAAGGAAACAATCTTATTAAGAAACCAGCAAGCATTAAACAGTGGGAGAATTAAAAAAAAAATTATATATAAGAACTGAAATAAAGAAAAAACCTTTTAAACTTATCTTTATCATTTCTATAAATCCACTGTTATAAACATCATAACATTTACTACTCAATTTTTATAACCTTCACTAGAACTGAACCAGAACTGAACTATAACTGAACTAGAACTGAACTAGAACTGAACTAGAACTGAACTAGAACTGAACTAGACTGAACTAGAACTGAACTAGAACTGAACTAGAACTGAACTAGAACTGAACTAGAACTGAACTAGAACTGAACTAGAACTGACCTAGAACTGAACTAGAACTGAACTAGAACTGAACTAGAACTTAACTAGAACTTAACTAGAAATAAACTAGAAATGAACTAGAACTGAAATAGAACTGAACTAGAACTGAACTAGAACTGAACTAGAACTGAACTAGAACTGAACTAGCACTGAACTAGAACTGAACTAGAACTGAACTAGAACTGAACTAGAACTGAACTAGAACTGAAAGAACTGAACTAGAACTGAACTAGAACTGAACTAGAACTGAACTAGAACTGAACTAGAACTGAACTAGAACTGAACTAGAACTGAACTAGAACTGAACTAGAACTGAACTAGAACTGAACTAGAACTGAACTAGAACTGAACTAGAACTGAACTAGAACTGAACTAGAACTGAACTAGAACTGAACTAGAACTGCACTAGAACTGAACTAAACGAAACTAGAACTGAACTAGAACTGAACTAGAACTGAACTAGAACTGAACTAGAACTGAACTAGAACTGAACTAGAACTGAACTAGAACTGAACTAGAACTGAACTAGAACTGAACTAGAACTGAACTAGAACTGAACTAGAACTGAACTAGAACTGAACTAGAACTGAACTAGAACTGAACTAGAACTGAAACTAGAACTGAACTAGAACTGAACTAGAACTGAACTAGAACTGAACTAAACTGACTAGAACTGAACTAGAACTGAACTAGAACTGAACTAGAACTGAACTAGAACTGAACTAGAACTGAACTAGAACTGAACTAGAACTGAGCTAGAACTGAACTAGAACTGAACTAGAAAACTGAACTAGAACTGAACTAGAACTGAACTAGAACTGAACTAGAACTGAACTAGAACTGAAATAGAACTGAAATAGAACTGAACTAGAACTGAAAGAACTGAACTAGAACTGAACTAGAACTAAACTAGAACTGAACTAACTGAACTAGAACTGAGCTAGAACTGAACTAGAACTGAACTAGACTGAACTAGAACTGAAATAGAACTGAACTAGAACTGAACTAGAACTGAAATAGACTGAACTAGAACTGAACTAGAACTGAACTAGAACTGAACTAGAACTAAACTAGAACTGAACTAGAACTGAACTAGAACTGAACTAGACTGAACTAGAACTGAACTAGAACTGAACTAGAACTGAACTAGAACTGAACTAGAACTGAACTAGAACTGAACTAGAACTGAACTAGAACTGACTAGAACTGAACTAGAAATGAACTAGAACTGAACTAGAACTGAACTAGAACTGTACTAGAACTGAACTAGAACTGAACTAGAACTGAACTAGAACTGTACTAGAACTGAACTAGAACTGAACTAGAACTGAACTAGAACTGAACTAGAACTGAACTAGAAGAACTAGAACTGAACTAGAAACTGAACTAGAACTGAACTAGAACTGAACTAGAACTGAACTAGAACTGAACTAGAACTGAACTAGAATGAACTAAATGAACTAGAACTGAACTAGAACTGAACTAGAACTGAACTAGAACTGAACTAGAACTGAACTAGAACTGAACTAGAACTGAACTAGAACTGAACTAGAACTGAACTAGAACTGAACTAGAACTGAACTAGAACTGAACTAGAACTGAACTAGAACTGAACTAGAAATGAACTAGAACTGAACTAGAACTGAACTAGAACTGAACTAGAACTGAACTAGAACTGAACTAGAACTGAACTAGAACTGAACTAGAACTGAACTAGAACTGAACTAGAACTGAACTAGAACTGAACTAGAACTGTACTAGAACTGAACTAGAAACTGAACTAGAACTGAATTAGAACTGAACTAGAACTGAACTAGAACTGAACTAGAACTGAACTAGAACTGAACTAGAACTGAACTAGAACTGAACTAGAACTGAACTAGAACTGAACTAGAACTGAACTAGAACTGAGCTAGAACTGAACTAGAACTGAACTAGAACTGAACTAAACTGACTATAACTGAACTAGAACTGAACTAGAACTGAACTAGAACTGAACTAGAACTGAAGAGAACTGCTGAATAGAACTGAACTAGAACTGAACTAGAACTGAACTAGAACTGAACTAGAACTGAACTAGAACTAACTAGAACTGAACTAGAACTGAACTAGAACTGAACTAGAACTGAACTAGAACTGAACTAGAACTGAACTAGAACTGAATGAACTGAACTAGAACTGAACTAGAACTGAACTAGAACTGAACTAGAACTGAACTAGAACTGAACTAGAACTGAACTAGAACTGAACTAGAACTGAACTAGAACTGAACTAGAACTAGAACTGAACTAGAACTGAACTAGAACTGAACTAGAACTGAACTAGACTGAACTAGAACTGAACTAGAACTGAACTAGAACTGAACTAGAACTGAACTAGAAACTGAACTAGAAGAACGAACTGAACTAGAACTGAACTAGAACTGAACTAGAACTGAACTAGAATGAACTAGAACTGAACTAGAACTGAACTAGAACTGAACTAGAACTGAACTAGAACTGAACTAGAACTGAACTAGAACTGAACTAGAACTGAACTAGACTGAACTAGAAACTGAACTAGAACTGAACTAGAACTGAACTAGAACTGAACTAGAAACTGAACTAGATGAACTGAACTGAACTAGAACTGAACTAGAACTGAACTAGAACTGAACTAGAAATGAACTAGAACTGAACTAGAACTGAACTAGACAACTAGAACTGAAAGAACTGAACTAGAACTGAATAGAAACTGAACTAGAAAACTGAACTAGAACTGAACTAGAATGAACTAGAACTGAACTAGAACTGAACTAGAACTGAACTAGAACTGAACTAGAAGAACTAGAACTGAACTAGAACTGAACTAGAACTGAACTGGAACTGAACTAGAATAACTAGAACTGAACTAGAACTGAACTAGAATGAACTAGAAACTGAACTAAACTGAACTAGAACTGAACTAGAACTGAACTAGAACTGAACTAGAACTGAACTAGAACTGAACTAGAACTGAACTAGAACTGAACTAGAATGAACTAGAAACTGAACTAGAA
>NW_023997576.1:0-20217 GCF_015586225.1 Lucilia sericata
GTGAGCGTGTTTTACACAGACAGACAGACAGACAGACGGACGGACGGACGGACGGACAGACGGACATAGAAATCGACTCAGAATTTCATAAGGACCCAGAATATATATACTTGTTGGGTCTCAGATGAATATTTCTTGGTGTTACACACGGAATGACAAACTTATATACACCCTCTATCACCACTGATGGTGGTGGAGGGTATAAAAAAAAAGATTATGTACTAGACTATATACCAAAGCCATAGACTAGACTAAAGACTAGATTACACTGTATACTAGATTATACAATATACTATTGCTTAGACTACACACAAGTCTATATACTAGACAAAGACCAGACTACTGATTAGAACATAAACCACATTATAGACTGGAATATCATCTAGACTATAGACTAGAATATCAAGTCTACAGTTGAGTTTATAGTCTATATTCTAGCCCTATTCTGGTCTATATTCTAGTCATAGTATAGTCTATAGTCTAGTCTATAGTCTAGTCTATAGTCTAGTCTATATCTAGTCTATAGTCTAGTCTATAGTCTAGTCTATAGTCTAGTCTATAGTCTAGTCTATAGTCTAGTCTATAGTCTAGTATATAGTCTAGTCTATAGTCTAGTCTATAGTCTAGTCTATAGTCTAGTCTATAGTCAGTCTATAGTCTAGTCTATAGTCTAGTCTATAGTCTAGTCTATAGTCTAGTCTATAGTCTAGTCTATAGTCTAGTCTATTAGTCTAGTCTATAGTCTTAGTCTAGTCTAGTCTAGTCTAGTCTATAGTCTAGTCTATAGTCTAGTCTATAGTCTAGTCTATAGTCTAGTCTATAGTCTAGTCTATAGTCTAGTCTATAGTCTAGTCTATAGTCTAGTCTATAGTCTAGTCTATAGTCTAGTCTATAGTCTAGTCTAAAATCTAGTCTATGTCTAGTCTATAGTCTAGTCTATAGTCTAGTCTATAGTCTAGTCTATAGTCTAGTCTATAGTAAGTCTCTAGTCTAGTCTATAGTCTAGTCTATAGTCTAGTCTATAGTCTAGTCTATAGTCTAGTCTATAGTCTAGTCTATAGTCTAGTCTATAGTCTAGTCTATAGTCTAGTCTAGTCTATAGTCTAGTCTATAGTCTAGTCTATAGTCTAGTCTATAGTCTAGTATAGTCTAGTCTTTCATCCAGTCTTGATCTAGTCTTTAGTGTCGTCTATAGTCTAGTCTATAGCCTAGTCTATAGTCTAGTCTATAGCCTAGTCTATATTCTAGTCTATAATCTAGTCTATAATCTAGTCTACAGTCTAGTCTATAGTCTAGTCTATAGTCTACTCTATAGTCTAGTCTATAGTCTAGTCTATAGTCTACTCTATAGTCTAGTCTATAGTCTAGTCTATAGTCTACTCTATAGTCTAGTCTACAGTCTAGTCTATAGTCTAGTCTATAGTCTAGTCTATAGTCTAGTCTATAGTCTAGTCTATAGTCTAGTCTATAGTCTAGTCTATAGTCTAGTCTATAGTATAGTCTATAGTCTAGTCTATAGTCTAGTCTATGGTCTAGTCTCTAGTCTAGTCTCTAGTCTAGTCTCTAGTCTAGTCTCTAGTCTAGTCTCTAGTCTAGTCTATAGTCTAGTCTATAGTCTAGTCTATAGTCTAGGTCTATAGTCTAGTCAATAGTCTAGTCTATAGTCTAGCTATGGTCTAGTCTCTAGTCTAGTCTCTAGTCTAGTCTATAGTCTAGTCTATAGTCTAGTCTATAGTCTAGTCTATAGTCTAGTCTATAGTCTAGTCTATAGCCTAGTCTATAGTCTAGTCTATAGTCTAGTCTATAGTCTAGTCTATAGTCTAGTCTATAGTCTAGTCTATAGTCTAGTCTATAGTCTAGTCTACAGTCTAGTCTATAGTCTAGTCTATAGTCTGTCTATAGTCTAGTCTATAGTCTAGTCTATAGTCTAGTCTATAGTCTAGTCTATAGTCTAGTCTATAGTCTAGTCTATAGTCTAGTCTATAGTCTAGTCTATAGTCTAGTCTATAGTCTAGTCTATAGTCTAGTCTATAGTCTAGTCTATAGTCTAGTCTATAGTCTAGTCTATAGTCTAGTCTCTAGTCTGTCTAAGTCTAGTCTATAGTTAGTCTATAGTCTAGTCTATAGTCTAGTCTATAGTCTAGTCTATGGTCTCGTCTCTAGTCTAGTCTATAGTCTAGTCTATAGTCTAGTCTATAGTCTAGTCTATAGTCTAGTCTATAGTCTAGTCTATAGTCTAGTCTATAGTCTAGTCTATAGTCTAGTCTATAGTCTAGTCTATAGTCTAGTCTATAGTCTAGTCTATAGTCTAGTCTATAGTCTAGTCTATGGCTAGTCTCTAGTCTAGTCTCTAGTCTAGTCTATAGTCTAGTCTATAGTCTAGTCTATAGTCTAGTCTATAGTCTAGTCTATAGTCTAGTCTATAGTCTAGTCTATAGTCTAGTCTATAGTCTAGTCTATAGTCTAGTCTATAGTCTAGTCAATAGTCTAGTCTAATGTCTAGTCTATAGTCTAGTCTATAGTCTAGTCTATAGTCTAGTCTAGTCTAGTCTATAGTCTAGTCTATAGTCTAGTCTATAGTCTAGTCTATAGTCTAGTCTATGGTCTAGTCTCTAGTCTAGTCTTTAGTCTAGTCTATAGTTCTAGTCTATAGTCTAGTCTATAGTCTAGTATAGTCTAGTCTATAGTCTAGTCTACAGTCTAGTAGTCTATAGTCACTCTATAGTCTAGTCTATAGTCTAGTCTATAGTCTAGTCTATAGTCTAGTCTATAGTCTAGTCTATAGTCTAGTCTATAGTCTAGTCTATAGTCTAGTCTATAGTCTAGTCTATAGTCTAGTCTATAGTCTAGTCTATAGTCTAGTCTATAGTCTAGTCTATAGTCTAGTCTATAGTCTAGTCTATAGTCTAGTCTATAGTATAGTCTATAGTCTAGTCTATAGTCTAGTCTATAGTCTAGTCTATAGTCTAGTCTATAGTCTAGTCTATAGTCTAGTCTATAGTCTAGTCTATAGTCTAGTCTATAGTCTAGTCTATAGTCTAGTCTATAGTCTAGTCTATAGTCTAGTCTATAGTCTAGTCTATAGTCTAGTCTATAGTCTAGTCTATAGTCTGTCTATAGTCTGTCTATAGTCTAGTCTATAGTCTAGTCTATAGTCTAGTCTATAGTCTAGTCTATAGTCTAGTCTATAGTCTAGTCTATAGTCTAGTCTATAGTCTAGTCTATAGTCTAGTCTATAGTCTAGTCTATGTCTAGTCTATAGTCTAGTCTATAGTCTAGTCTATAGTCTAGTCTATAGTCTAGTCTATAGTCTAGTCTATAGCCTAGTCTATGTCCACTCTATAGTCTAGTCTATAGTCTAGTCTATAGTCAAGTCTATAGTCTAGTCTATAGTCTAGTCTATAGTCTAGTCTATAGTCTAGTCTATAGTCTAGTCTATAGTTAGTTATAGTCTAGTCTATAGTCTAGTCTATAGCTAGTCTATAGTCTAGTCTATAGTCTTAGTCTATAGTCTAGTCTATAGTCTAGTCTATAGTCTAGTCTATAGACTAGACTATAGATCTATCTATAGACTAGACTATGACTAGACTATAGACTAGACTATAGACTAGCCTATAGACTAGAATAGACTAGACTATAGACTAGACTATAGACTAGACTATAGACTAGACTATAGACTAGACTATAGACTAGACTATAGACTAGACTATAGACTAGACTATAGACTTTGACTATAGACTAGACTATAGACTAGACTATAGATTGGACTATAGGACTAGGCTATAGGACTAGGACTATAGACTAGACTATGACCTAGACTATAGACTAGACTATAGACTAGACTATAGACTAGACTATAGCAGCTATAGATGACTATAGACTAGACTATAGACTAGACTATAGACTAGACTATAGACTAGACTATAGACTAGACTATAGACTAGACTATAGACTAGACTATAGACTAGACTATAGACTAGACTATAGACTAGACTATAGACTAGACTATAGACTAGACTATAGACTAGACTATAGACTAGACTATAGACTAGACTATAGACTAGACTATAGACTAGACTATAGACTAGACTATAGACTAGACTATAGACTAGACTATAGACTAGACTATAGACTAGACTATAGACTAGACTATAGACTAGACTATAGACTAGACTATAGACTAGACTATAGACTAGACTATAGACTAGACTATAGACTAGACTATAGACTAGACTATAGACTAGACTATAGACTAGACTATAGACTAGACTATAGACTAGACTATAGACTAGACTATAGACTAGACTATAGACTAGACTATAGACTAGACTATAGACTAGACTATAGACTAGACTATAGACTAGACTATAGACTAGACTATAGACTAGACTATAGACTAGACTATAGACTAGACTATAGACTAGACTATAGACTTGACTATAGACTAGACTATAGACTAGACTATAGAGTGGACTATAGACTAGACTGTAGACTAGACTATAGACTAGACTATAGACTAGACTATAGACTAGACTATAGACTAGACTATAGACTAGACTAAAGACTAGACTAGAGACTAGACCATAGACTAGACTATAGACTAGACTATAGACTAGACTATAGACTAGACTATAGACTAGACTATAGACTAGACTATAGACTAGACTATAGACTAGACTATAGACTAGACATTAGACTAGACTATTGACTAGACTATAGACTAGACTATAGACTAGACTATAGACTAGACTATAGACTAGACTATAGACTAGACTATAGACTAGACTATAGACTAGACTATAGACTAGACTATAGACTAGACTATAGACTAGACTAGAGACTAGACTAGAGACTAGACCATAGACTAGACTATAGACTAGACTATAGACTAGACTATAGACTAGACTATAGACTAGACTATAGGACTAGACTATAGACTAGACTATAGACTAGACTATAGACTAGACTATAGACTAGACTATAGACTAGACTATAGACTAGACTATAGACTAGACTAACTAGACTAGAACTATAGACTAGACTATAGACTAGACTATAGTACTAGACTATAGACTAGACTATAGACTAGACTATAGGACTAGACTAGAGACTAGACTATAGACTAGACTATAGACTAGACTATAGACTAGACTATAGACTAGACTATAGACTAGACTATAGACTAGACTATAGACTAGACTATAGACTAGACTATAGACTAGACTATAGACTAGACTATAGACTAGACTATAGACTAGACTATAGACTAGACTATAGACTAGACTATAGACTAGACTATAGACTAGACTATAGACTAGACTGTAGACTAGACTATAGACTAGACTATAGACTAGACTATAGACTAGACTATAGACTAGACTATAGACTAGACTATAGACTAGACTATAGACTAGGCTATAGACTAGACTATAGACTAGACTATAGACTAGACTATAGACTAGACTATAGACTAGACTATAGACTAGACTAGAGACTAGACTAGAGACTAGACCATAGACTAGACTATAGACTAGACTATTGACTAGACTATAGACTAGACTATAGACTGACTATAGACTAGACTATAGACTAGACTATAGACTAGACTAGAGACTAGACTAGAGACTAGACTAGAGACTAGACTAGAGACTAGACTAGAGACTAGACCATAGACTAGACTATAGACTAGACTATAGACTATACTATAGACTAGACTATAGACTAGACTATAGACTAGACTATAGACTAGACTATAGACTAGACTATAGACTAGACTATAGACTAGACTATAGACTAGACTGTAGACTAGACTATAGAGTAGACTATAGACTAGACTATAGACTAGACTATAGAGTAGACTATAGACTAGACTATAGACTAGACTATAGAGTAGACTATAGACTAGACTATAGACTAGACTGTAGACTAGATTATAGACTAGATTATAGACTAGAATATAGACTAGGCTATAGACTAGACTATAGACTAGGCTATAGACTAGACTATAGACTACACTAAAGACTAGATCAAAGACTGGATGAAGACTAGACTATAGACTAGACTATAGACTAGACTATAGACTAGACTATAGACTAGACTATAGACTAGACTAGACTATGACTAGACATAGACTAGACTATAGACAGACTATAGACTAGACTATAGACTAGACTATAGACTAGACTATAGACTAGACTATAGACTAGACTAGAGACTATACTATAGACTAGACTATAGACTAGACTATAGACTAGACTATAGACTAGACTATAGACTAGACTATAGACTAGATTTTTTTAGACTAGACTATAGACTAGACTATAGACTAGATTATAGACTAGACTATAGACTAGACTATAGGACTAGACTATAGACTAGACTATAGACTAGACTATAGACAGCCATAGACTAGACTACTAGACTAGACTATAGATAGACTAAGACTAGACTATAGACTAGACTATAGACTAGACTATAGACGAGACTATAGACTAGGACTATAGACTAGACTATAGACTAGACTATAGACTAGACTATAGACTAGACTATAGACTAGACTATAGACTAGGACTATAGACTAGACTATAGACTAGACTATAGACTAGACTATAGACTAGACTATAGACTAGGACTAGACTATAGACTAGACTAGGACTATAGACTAGACTATAGACTAGACATAGCCTAGACTAGACTAATAGACTAGACTATAGACTAGACTATAGACTAGACTATAGACTAGACTAGACTAGACTATAGACTATACTATAGACTAGAATATAGACCAGAATATGGCTAGAATATAGACTATTAAACTCAACTGTAGACTTGATATTCTAGTCTATAGTCTAGATGATATTCCAGTCTATAATGTGGTTATGTTCTAATCAGTAGTCTGGTCTTTGTCTAGTATATAGACTTGTGTGTAGTCTAAAGCAATAGTATATTGTATAATCTAGTATACAGTGTAATCTAGTCTTTAGTCTAGTCTATGGCTTGTATATAGTCTAGTACATAATCTTTTTTTTTTTTATACCCTCCACCACCATCAGTGGTGATAGAGGGTGTATATAAGTTTGTCATTCCGTGTGTAACACCAAGAAATATTCATCTGAGACCCAACAAAGTATATATATTCTGGGTCCTTATGAAATTCTAAGTCGATTTAGCTATGTCCGTCTGTCCGTCCGTCCGTCCGTCCGTCTGTCTGTCTGTCTGTCTGTCTGTCTGTGTAAAACACGCTCACGTTAAAACGAAGCAATAGAATTTAACCAAATTCACCCAAAACATTCATTATTATCCGGTACAGTTTGGTATTGAAAATGAGCAAAATCGGTTCACATCGGGAAAAGTTATGAATCAAAATTTAAAACAACCTCGAAAAAATAAGCATTTTTTACACATTCTGATGTAATTTTCTTGAAAACTATGCAAGATAATTCCATGAAAATCACCACACATTCGTTTCTATACAAGATCTTGATCCCTGCTGAAAATTGCTGGAATCGGTCCACAATTTCATATACCTCCCATACAAAAGTACATATCCCGGAAAATGGGTTTTTTTGCTAATAACTACCGTCACAATGAAGATATCTTCACAAAATTTTACAGATTAAAATGTTTTGTCAATAGAATTCATTCAGAGAAACAATTTTCTGGATCGGTCCATAATTGGACATAGCTCCCATACAAGGTCCCTTCTCGAAAATCACTTAAACGTGCATAACTCATTACTAAATTAAGATATCCATATAAACTTTGGTACAAGTATTGCCCGTATGCATAGAAATATTTTTGTGAAAGTTTTTTCCGATCGGTCCAAAATTGGTCATAGCTCCCATACAAGGTCCCCTCCCGAAAATCACTTAAACGCGCATAACTCATTACTAAATTAAGATATAAATATAAAATTTGGTACAAGTATTACTCATTTGCATAGAAATATTACTGTGAAAGCTTTTTCCGATCGGTCCATAATTGGTCATAGCTCCCATACAAGGTACCCTCCCGAAAATCACTTAAATGCGCATAACTCATTACTAAATTAAGATATCCATATAAAATTTGTACAAGTATTACTCATATGCCTAGAAATATTACTGTGAAAGTTTTTTTCCGATCGGTCCATAATTGGTCATAGCTCCCATACAAGGTCCCCTCCCGAAAATCACTTAAACGCGCATAACTCATTACTAAATTAAGATATAAATATAAAATTTGGTACAAGTATTACTCATTTGCATAGAAATATTACTTTGAAAGCTTTTTCCGATCGGTCCATAATTGGTCATAGCTCCCATACAAGGTCCCCTCCCGAAAATCACTTAAACGCGCATAACTCATTACAAAATTAAGATATCCATATAAAATTTGGTACAAGTATTGCACATATGCATAGAAATATTACTGTGAAATTTTTTTCAGATTGGTCCATAATTGGTCATAGCTCCCATACAAGGTCCCCTCCCGAAAATCACTTAAAGGCGTATAACTCATTATTAAATTAAGATATCCATATAAAATTTGGTACAAGTATTGCCCGTATGCATAAAAATATTACTGTGAAAGCTTTTTCCGATCGGTACATAATTGGGCATAGCTCCCATACAAGGTCCCCTCCCGAAAATCACTTAAACGCACATATCTCATCACAAAATTGAAATATCCATATCAAATTTGGTATAAATATTACTCAAATGCACAAAAATATTACTGTGAAATTTTTCTACGATCGGTTCATAATTGGTCATAGCTCCCATACAAGGTCCCCTTCCCAAATCACTTAAACGCACATAACTCATTACTAACTTAGGATATCCATATAAAATTTGGTACAAGTATAGCTCACATATACAGAAATATTACTACGAAAGTTTTTTGCGATCGGACCATAACTGGTCATAGCTCCCATACAAAGTCCCCTCCCGAAAATCACTTAAACGCACATAACTCATTACTAAATTAAGATATTCATATGAAGTTTGGCAGAAGAATTGCTCATATACAGAGAAATATTACTGTGAAATTGTCACAGCTGCTACAGAAAAACACTTAAAGGCACATAACTCATTACCAAATAGTGATATAAATAAATACTATTTTTATACATAAATACGATTTTTGTACACATAAATGTTAAATTTTTTAACGATCGGTATATGCTTGGTCATAGTTCTATACAAGGTTCACTCCCGAAAATCACTTAAACGCACATAACTCATTACCAAATATTGATATCCATACATTTAGCAAAATCATTTCTCTTATATACATAAATTACACTATAAAATTGTTTTACGATCGGTCCATATTTGGTCATAGCTCTCATACTAGGTCCTCTCCAGAAAATCACTTAAATGCACAGTATTTATTACCAAATAATGATGTAGATACAGAATTTTTAAATTTTGTCTTTATATACATAATTGGTCATAGCTCCCATACAAGTCCTTTTACGAAAATCTCTTAAACGCACATTACTCATTACCAAATAAAGCTATTGATACAAAACTTGGCACAAATATTAGTTTTGTATACAAAAGTTCTATTTCAAGATTTTTTCGCGATCGGTTCATATCATGGGTGCGGTCGGTCCCATACAAGGTTCCATTCAGAAAATCACTTAAACACACATTACTTATTACTAAATTACGATATAGATACAAAATTTGACTGAAATATAGCTTTTATGTACAGAAATTTAGCTTACAGAATTTTTTACGATCGGTCTATATTTGGTCATATCTCACATAGTAGGTCCTGCCCCTAAAAGCGCTTTAGCCGTGTTTAACTAGTTGCATTATCAATTTGTGTAGAACAAAATTATATATATGTATTTTGAAAATCCTTAAATCTTTCACACACACATGCATACATACAAATTACTAAATATTGCTAAGCGCTATAAAAATATAAAAGAAAATGGCGTTTGTAATGTTCAATAAATCTTGGAATCGTAATAGTTTTAAGTTGTTTAAATCTTGGTATTTTTCTATTTAAGACATGAGAAAACTTATTTCTACAAATATTTGATTAATTAGAAAAGTATTAATATAAAAGTAGCTGGTGGAGGGTATTTAAGATTCGGCTCAGCCGAATATAGCACTCTAACTTGTTTTTTTTTTTGTAGTCTCTAGTCTAGTCCGTAGTCTATTCTATAGTCTGGTCTATTGTCTTGTCTGTACTCTAGTATACAATTAAGTCTATAGATTAGTTTATAGTCTAGTCGACAGTCCAGTCTATAGTGTAGCCTATAGTCAAGTCTAATCGTATAAAAATGTTTTCAGAATACATTGTGGAGCTGCGATAGGAAACTTTACTCCGTATTCGTTACGAATTCTCTATAAGAAAAATTACTCCGAATTCGTTGCCAAGTTACCATAAATAAGTTTACTCCCAATTTTTTTGAAGGATTCTTTACTCCGAATTTGTTGTTAAACTTTTACGAGAAATTTATTTAAAAGTTATAAGTTTAAGTTTTAAATCTGTTTTCAAAATGTAAACCAATTTTAACTTTGAAGTTCATTGCAAAATGTAAAGAAACCAAAAGTTTTTTGTATATTTTGTTGGGGAGAAAAAAAATAACAAAATTATGAGGCCTTTTAATCATTTAAAGTATGGCACAGACAAACGAACACCCAACTTAACCAAAAAGCTACGCATGTTTAAGGCCACTAGCAGTGGCAGTGGTTTTAATTTTTTCTCAGACTTATTTCAGTCTCAATGTTCAGACTCTAGTATTGATACTTTAATTAATTAATTGGTTTTATTTCTATTTTTTTAACAACACAGTTTAACAGTCTAACAACTCGTCATAAATGGCTTGAAACGTTTATTGCCTTATTTTGTAGTAAAACCATGACTTTAGTTTTTTTATATATTGGTTTTCAAAGATTTGGTTTAATGATAAATTCAACTGCAGTTGGGTAGTTCATTATAAAATGTGTTTTATAGCCAGTAATGGTAACAAATCATTTATAATTTTGGGCTAAATACAACATGTTTTAAATACCAGTATTTTGTTTTTAGCAAAAAAACACATTATTTAAGGCCTATTAATAAATTATCGTTCATTTACCATGAGATTACATTGTTAACATTAATAGCTTAGTTGTTGAGGGGAAAAATTTTAAATTATGCACAACATAATTATGAGCATTATGTGGCCTATTTTCATTTTAGCCTTTACCACAACAATGCACTTTTTTCGAGGAAAATTTATTGCTGTTTTTTTAATTAATTTAACAATTTTAGCTTAAAATGAACTGTATTTAGAAGTGTAAATTTCATTAGAAATAATTATTTATTATTAGAGGAAAAAAATATGTAGTTTTGAAAAAAATCTAAATTTATAAACTACTAGCTATACCCAGTGTGCTTTGCTACCCTGAAAGGAATATGTATAAATAAATACCAGATTTATTATATGTTACATATGAAAGATGTCAAGCAAATTATTGCAAGTTCGTCAGTTTCTATCTATCGCCAATTTCTATCTATCTATAAAAAATTTGAATAATATAACAGTTTCCAAGATGCACGAAATTTTGTACTTAATTCATATATGTTGTGCCAAGCCACCCATTGAAAGTCCGCCCGTTATGCTCTAAATGTTCACATGAATTTCAAAGTTCTCCATGTAAAATTTGAAGATTCTAGCTCTAATAGTTTCTCAGATATACGAATTTAATTCATGTGGGGCTTCAAGCTCCCCGGACGAAAGTCCTCCCTTTTTCCTCCAAAATATTCAGATGAATATTAAAATAATTTATTCAAAATTTGAAGAATCTAGTTCTATTAGTTTCCCAGTTAAACGAAATTTTGTATTTAATTCATATGGGAGGTACCAAGTACCCCATTGGAAGTCCGCCCGTTATACTCTAAATGTTCAGATGAATGTCAAAGTTCTTCAAGTAAAATTTAAAGATTCTAGCTCTAATAGTTTCTGAGATATACGAATTTAATTCATGTGGGGGCTTCAAGCTCCCAGGATGAAAGTCCACCGTTTTTCCTCCAAAAATTTCAGATGAATATTAAAATAATTTGTTCAAAATTTGAAGAATCCAGTTCTATTAGTTTCCCAGTTAAACGAAATTTTGTATTTAATTCATATGGGAGGTACCAAGTACCCCATTGGAAGTCCGCCCATTATACTCTAAATGTTCAGATGAATGTCAAAGTTCTTCAAGTAAAATTTAAAGATTCTAGTTCTAATAGTTTCTCAGATATACGAATTTAATTCATGTGGGGGCTTCAAGCTCCCAGGATGAAAGTCCACCCTTTTTCCTCCAAAAATTTCAGATGAATATTAAAATAATTTGTTCAAAATTTGAAGAATCTAGTTCTATTAGTTTCCCAGTTAAACGAAATTTTGTATTTAATTCATATGGGAGGTACCAAGTACCCCATTGGAAGTCCGCCCGTTATACTCTAAATGTTCAGATGAATGTCAAAGTTCTTCAAGTAAAATTTAAAGATTGCGAATTTTTCTATTTTATTCATATGGGGGCTCCAAGACAGACACCCCCCCAGATGAAAGTCCGCTCGTTTTTCCTTGAAAATGTTCAGATGAATATTAAAGTTCTTCGTGTAAAATTTTAAGAATTTAGTTCAATTAGTTTCCCTGATAACCGAATTTTTGTTTTTAATTAATATGGGAGGTGCCGCTCCCCTCATGGGTAGTCCGCCAATTTATTACCCAAAATGTTTACATGTATGTTAAAGTTCTTCGTGCTAAATTTTAAGAATTTAGTTCTATTAGTTTCCCAGAGAAACGAATTTTTGTATTTAATTTATATGGGAGGTACCACGCCCCCTAATGCTAGTCTGCCTACTTTTTGTCCTAAATTATCATATTGACACTAAAGTGGCTCCGACAAAATTTGAGGGCTCTAACTGTTATATTATCTCAAATATACGGATTTTCTATTTTCTTAATGTGGGCGTGGCTCATCGCCCACTTGAAATTTCGAAATAAAAAGTAGCCTATTACCTATTCCAGACATGCAGGAATACGCTGTGAAAAACGCAAGAAAATCGGTTCAGCCGTTTAGTAGTCTATAACGTTCAAACATACAAACAAACACACATTCAGTTTTATATATATAGATTACAGCAGGTTAATAAAGTGGTTAAACGTGTGCGTTTGGTATGCCCAACATAATTGCTAATGATTCACATTAGAAGTTAATGAGTTGTGGTTTGAACGCCTGCTGAACTTTGGTTAATTAAGTTCAAAATATTTTATGAATCTAGTTTATTTATGGTGAAAATTGGAAAAATGTTGTGAAAATTTTAACTATTATTAAAGATTAAACACACGATAAAATACCTCCACGGTTGGGAAAGTTAAGGTTAGGTTGAAAGGAGGATGTATATTACATCAAATCCAAAGTAGTTTAGGCCTACTATCTCCCATCTTGAACCAACCATTCGACTTTATTGCTCCGCATACGGACTTTGATAGAGTTTTCAAAGTCAGAGTTCCTTCTAGGAGCGAATGGTCGAAGAGATAACCTACCAAGTGAATATACCATCAGAATCTTTACAAATGGTTCTGGAATGGTTCTATGCAGAAACTGAGATAAGTATCTCTTATCGTCTGCCCAACAACTGTAGTGTTTTCAAGGCTAAACTATTTTGCGATAATGTCAGCCTGTCGGGTACTATAGGATCTCAATAGTCATGGCAACATAGGAATTTTTGTCGACAGTCAAGCGCCACTTTCTCTAAACTCATACACTATCACTTTCCTCTTAGTCAGACAATGCAAGAAGGATCTATCAAGGCTGGGTCATCTGTCTGACATTACCCTAATTTGGATACCTGAGCATAGGGACTATTATGAAAATAAATAGGCTGATGAACTTGTAAGAATGGGATCTGCTCTTGATATATTCAATGCCGTTTCCGTTAGGCTTTATCAAAAGCAGTATCCTCATATTCTTTCTTCAAAAGGCTGAAACTAGATGGAACAACCTAGGCACATGTAAAGGGGTCAAGTTATTATTTCCGTTCTTCAATGAGAAACGCACAAGACACCTTATAACCCGATGTACGCAGGATATATCTAGGTTGATAGCAGTAATAACGAGACTGTGGGTGCTAGGCACACATGCAAGTCGGTTTGGGCTCTCCTTCAATGAGTACTGTCGCAAAGGTAGGAGAAAAGAACAAACGCTCTTTCATCTTCTCTATGAATGTCCTGTTCTAGCTTCTAAGAGAAACAGTTTTCTTGGCAGTTACTTCATATCCAATCTTGACGAGATATCTGGGTCTAAACTTAATGACATCTTGAGATTTCTCACGGCTATAGGCTGGATTTGAAACCATACTAGTCAAGTGGTTCTGTCAAAATAGAGTCCCTTCGATTCCATTATATAACCAACTAACCAGGTTACTTTTTAGCGGTTTACGATAGAAATCCAATGTTCAGAAACCCAGTAGGACTTGTCGTGATTCCTCAAAAATTGTTCAATCAGTTTTCCTAAAGGATTTAGTATCTGGAATAACAATATTCCCAAGAGATTTGGATCTAACAATGGCGAAAGACTGACAAAAAACTGAGAGTGTTTCAGCGTTTCACTATCCATTCAATTGAATCCTTTCGCCCAATCTTGTATACACTGAAGATGCTTTTTTTCGGTTCAACTCATAGCATTTTAGTGGTACTACCCACATTATTCCAAGTAGTCGAATGTACAACACTCAGTTATGCAATCAACTTCCTCATGCTTCCTTCTCTTTATAGCAAGATCATTCGATTTTTCTTAACCATTATATTCGATTGGCCTGTTACCCATATGATGCAGAGCCAGTTATTGGAAGAGTATACGGTTATGGCTCTCTTACCGCCCAATTTGTCTTAGATATAACTTTGTTGGAAATGTTTGATTAGAATGACGATTTTCGGATTCCTACATATATGTTTTATCTTTCATGTTAGATCCGTATTACAACAGATTCCCTCAGGGTTTGCTCTAATGTAAAGCTTGACCACAATCTCCTATCTAAAGAACAGTTCTTGACAACCCATCTGTTCATATTTAGATCTTTAGACCCATTAACTATAATACTATAGTTTTATCTATACCAACATAATTGCAATAGCAGTGATCCATCAAATTTGAAAGTGATCTTTTGTTCGAAAAGATGTTCGAAGTCAAGTTTTCCATGTATCCATTCCATACAACATAAATTCCTAGTCCCAAAATATACATTTTATTATCTTCTTAAATAACAGATTAATGATCTTCGAAATCGATGATTGTCAGAATCAAAATAACGTCAATGATCTTTCGAGTTTGTAAAAAGTATGATTTTGGAATACCAATCATATCAGTAACGAAATTTATTTCTAAGCTTAAAGGCTTTAATAACAAGATCGGTGATCATGATCATCGATCATCTGGTTAATTTATTTGCGCTAGAAATAGATTCATTAAACTATTATATTTTCAAACCATTTTCATGATCAGAACTATCTTAGAGGTGAAATTCCAGTTTATATACATACTTTCGATTGAAAATAGTTTAATTGCGTCTTGGTATTATCCACATTGGGAAGATCATTGATCTTCAGTTCAATGTTCTTTCTGTTCTTTCCTTTTTTATATTCCGAAGATAACTGATCTTCAGGCCATGGATTTCTAGGGTTTTAGATATTGATAATCCTCCACTTAATATGTCATATTGATAGTTATATAGTAAGATCACCGATCTTCCGTTTGTAAATTCTCAATATAATAAAGATCATGATTTATTTCGTCTTAGGTAAGGTAATGTATTTTAAGGTTGAACTCCATTCGAAGATCGTTATGGTCTATGGTGAAATTGTTTTATCCATAAGCTTAGAAAGAAAGTATAGTATGGGAAGATCAGAATTTTAAACTAGACATAAAATGGATGATTTTCGATTCTGGGAATCATTAGATGCAGTTGGTCTGAATGATCACTGATCTTCCGAATATAGAGATATATTGAAACCATAAGATCAGTGAATTTCAAATTAAGAGATATATTCAATCCAATTCGCCTTCGGCTATGTTGTGGATCCTGTATTTCGCTCCACCATCATTGATGGTGATCATAAAAGTGTAGCTTTTCGAAGATGAGAAACTCTTCTGTGAACTGTGAGTTATCTGAAAACTCTTTTAATTACATTCTACAATATGTTTCCCTCATTATCGATGTGCAAAAACTACATTTTCCAATCAACTGCAGGTCATAATCTTTCAAACAACACTTTGTAAAACTATCACTAACCATATAACTAAATAAAGAAATGATTGACGGACAACATTTGTTGATTAATTAATCTTTAAATTATTGCATCATTAGTTTAAGGCATCGTAACATTGTTGCGGCAAATAATTTTGCAGCAAAATGCATATGAATAGCAACACAATCATACGATTGTGTGTGTGTGTGTAGTCGAACAAAAGTTAATTGTTTTCCGCTTTCGGTTAGATACTTGCGATACTTGCTTGCATATACTTAAGGTAGATTATTGTGTTTGCGCGAAGTGTTTTGTATGAAATGTTTATTGAAATTGTAAATTAATTAATTATGACGATAGCTGATAATTGCTGTTTAAGCAAATTGTTTAAACGAAAGAGAATGTTTGTTTAAGTTATGAAATGATAAAGTGTGGCAAAAACTATTTGAGAGTTACATAAACTTGGATAATGATTGGAATACATAATTGAATACATAAACTTGGATAATGATTGGAATTGCACGGTTGTCATATAATAGCTTGTATAGAAGTTCGAGGAACTCTGAACTGTTCTATTGAAATTTGAGGAACCCCAAACTGTTCTAGAGAACTTTGAGGATTCTCAAACTGTTCTATAGAAGTTTGAGCAACCTCAAACTGTTCTGTAAAAGTTTGAGGAACCTCAAACTGTTCTATAAAAGTATGAGGAACCTCAAACTGTTCGATAGAAGTTTGAGGAACCTCAAACTGTTCGATAGAAGTTTGAGGAACCTGAAACTGTTCTCTAGAAGTTTTAGGAACCTCAAACTGTTCTAAAGAAGTTTGAGGAATCAAAAACTGTTCTAGAGAAGTTTGAGGAATCTCAAACTGTTCTATAAAAGTTTAGGGAAACTCAAGCAGTTCTACAGAAGTTTAAGGTAACTCAAACTGTTCTGTAGAAGTTTGAGGAATCTCAAACTGTTCTATAGAAGTTTGAGGAACCTCAAACTGGTCTATAGAAGTTTAAGGAGCCACAAACTGCTCAGTAGAAGTATGAGAAACCTCCATTTGTTCTATACACGTTTGAGGAACCTTAAACTGTTCTATAGAAGTTTGAGAAACCACAAACTGTTCTATAGAAGTTTGAGGAACCTCAAACTGTTCTATAGAAGTTTGAGGAACCTCAAACTGTTCTATAGAAGTTTGAGGAACCTCAAACTGTTCTATAGAAGTTTGAGGAACCTCAAACTGTTCTATAGAAGTTTGAGGAACCTCAAACTGTATAAACGAAAGAGAATGTTTGTTGAAGTTATGAAATGATAAAGTGTGGCAAAAACTGTTTGAGAGTTATTATTACATAAACTTGGATAATGATTGAAATTGAACGGTTGTCATGTAATAGTTTGTATAGAAGTTCGAGGAACTGTTCTATTGAAGTTTGAGGAGTCTCAGACTGTTCTAAAGAAGTTTGAGAAACATCAAACTGTTCTATAGAAGTATAATGAAACTCAAACTCTTCTATAGAAGTTTGAGGAACCTCAAACTGTTCTATAGAAATTTGAGGAACCTCAAACTGTTCTATAGAAGTTCTATAGAAGTTTGAGAAACCTCAAACTGTTCTATAGAAGTTAGAGGAACCTTAAACTGTTCTATAGAAGTTTGAGGAACCTCAAAATGTTCTATAGAAGTTTGAGGAACCTCAAACTGTTCTATAGAAGTTTGAGAAACCTCAAACTGTTCTACAGAAGTTTGAGGAAACTCAAACTGTTCTATAAAAGTTTGCGGAACCTCAAACTGTTCTATAAAAGTTTGAGGAACCTCAAACTGTTCTATAGAAGTTTGAGGAACCTCAAACTGTTCTATAGAAGTTTCAGGAACCTCAAACTGTTCTATAGAAGTTTGGGGAACCTCAAACTGTTCTATAGAAGTTTGAGGAACCTCAAACTGTTCTATAGAAGTTTGAGTAACCTCAAACTGTTCTATAGAAGTTTGAGGTACCTCAAACTGTTCTATAGAAGTTTGAGGAACCTCAAACTGTTCTATAGAAGTTTGAGGAACCTCAAACTGTTCTATAGAAGTTTGAGGAACCTCAAACTGTTCTATAGAAGTTTGAGGAACCTCAAACTGATCTATAGAAGTTTGAGGAACCTCAAACTGTTCTATAGAAGTTTGAGGAACCTCAAACTGATCTATAGAGCTTTGAGGAACCTCAAACTGTTCTATAGAAGTTTGAGGAACCTCAAACTGTTCTATAGAAGTTTGAGGAACCTCAAACTGATCTATAGAAGTTTGAGGAACCTCAAACTGTTCTATAGAAATTTGAGGAATCTAAACTGTTCTATTGAAGTTTGAGGAACCTCAAACTGTTCTATAGAAGCTTGAGGAATCTCAAACTGTTCTATAGAAATTTGAGGAATTACAAACTGTTCTATAGAAGCTTGAGGAATCTCAAACTGTTCTATAGAAATTTGAGGAATTACAAACTGTTCTAGAGAAGTTTGAGGAATCAAAAACTATTCTAGTGAAGTTTGAGGAATCAAAAATTGTTCTAGAGAAGTCTGAATTAGCTCAAACTGCTCAAAGTTTGGGGAACCTCAAGCTGTTCTGTATAAGTTTGAGGAACCTCTTACTGCTCTATAAGAGTTTGAGGATGCTCAATGGGTTCTATAGAAGTTTGAGGAACCTCAAACTGTTCTAGAGAAGTTTGAGATACCTCTTGAACTAAACACATTTTTGTATTGAGCAACTTGTTTAATTATTTTAAACAATTAAGGAGAAAGTCTTTGCAAAAAACAGGGTCACTAGGTAATTAAACACTTCAAACAACAATTGTATTGTTTACGAACAATTTTCAAACTCAAGAGTTTTTTTTCAAACTATAACACTTCCCCCAAAAAAAACTTCCTCAAGTGCAAAACCGCAGTGACATAAACTTCGTGCCAAATAATATATATATGCTAATATTTCACAAAAAAACTCAATATTTTTCATTCATTATTATTTACTAAAAATAGTAAAAAACCCATATTAAGTGTTTGAATTTTTATTAACTTAATTTGCCAAAGAAATCTATACAAATATTGAAAATGTTTTCAGTTTTTTGTTATCTCTACATTAACCACCATCGTCATTAGTTTCTACACCAACGTACTTACGGATCATTTTATGCCAAACAATTGTCATGAATTGCCTGCAGTTTGGAAAAGAGTTTCAGATGACAACAAAACCATTAACATGACATGACATAAGCAAGTGTAACTTGAAAGTATCAGGCGGTTGCAGCATTTGAATTGATTCGAGAGTTGGTGCAAAATCGTTTAACTACCGACAAAAAAAATTGAACTAAAATCAACTTTGCTTATTTTACATTTGAGAAGTGAAGTGTAGTGCACTTTTATTTTTGCGGTTTTTTCAATGAGTTGGATTGTGAATGTGTTTTTACTTGTTGTCGTTTTTTTTTTTTTTTGGTGTCTTTGAAGAGTTTTTTAAATGAACTGCATATAAATATGGGGATTAGTGATGCCAGATGTAGGGGAAAACTTCTTTAAAGAAATTGGCGAGCTATGACGTAAAGCAATGTTCGAGTGGGTAAAGATACCTAAAAACGGGTATCTGAGGCACTGAGGATGAAAATGAAGAAGGTGTACCAGAAGCTTATATTGGGTCAATCCCGGGAATCTTCGAAAGATATAAAGAGTTATCTCTTAACATTTGAGACAAAGGAAAACGGACACTCGAGGAGTGAAAACGAACTCAAAAAGGAAAACAACGACGCACCATTTCTAAACATTATCTAGTTAGAATCCTACGAGTAAGCGATACAAAGCCAAGTAAACTATTGCGGCTAACGGACAAGATGTAGAAGTGCTTTACAGAACACCAGCCATGAAGGACTAATTTCACGATGGTCAATTACATACACAGGGTGAGCTTTTTTGACGACTTACCATCGCCCCTTTGTGCATGTTATACCCCGGAGGAAAGTTTTGTACATAGTTCTGCACTAGCACTTTGCTCAA
>NW_023997577.1:0-20200 GCF_015586225.1 Lucilia sericata
CCGGTTTTTTTAAAAATTAATTAATTTAACTGATTTTTGTTATAACTTTTTTTCTTATAGAACTTTTTAATTCAGTTAATGATTGTTTTATTATAGGAATATATATAAGAGTATAAACATGTGTGTATAATTTTAAAACAAATAACATATTATTTATTTAGTTATTGTTTTTTTTGTTTAATAATTTCACTTAAGTAACGACAAGTTTTAAGTTTATTTTGTTAATATTTACCTTGTTGCTGCTGCTGCTGTCGTTGCCAACGTTGAGGCAACACAGGGGTTGTAATACACGCCACAACAATTAATGCTAAACTTATATATAATTTCATTTCTGAAATTTTGTTTCTAATTTTCTAATATTATTTAGTTTTTTATTAACTATTTTCTTTGCACTTAGAAGTGCTAATAAAAAAATTAAATTTTAAATTCTGTTTAACTTATTTTTTTAAATATAAATTTAGTCACCAATTTTTTTTTTAATTTAAATTCTTTATTTCACAAATATTTTTTTAATTAACACTTTTTTTTTTAAATTTTAAGATTTTATAAAAAAAATCCTTCCGTGTTTTTAAACTTTTCGTTGTTTTCATGTACGCGTTTATTGCGAAACTGTTTTCAAATTTCTCACATCAGTTAAGAAGAAGCTTTTGCGTTGTCTGGCCTGCAAATAAAGTGGCCAATAGCCGAATATGTCTTAGTAGTGGTTACACTAGTGATCAGTCTATTATATGTTTGTTAACACGTTTCTTTTTCGTTTTGTTGTTTGTATTGTTAAGTACGTACGTTGTGCCGTTTTGCTACTAATATTTTTATTTGAATTCTCTAGCTTTTTATACATTCATCTTATAACTGAACTGTTTGATTTGTTTTTAATGTTCTCACTTTTAAATGCTTGTTTTTAATTAAGGGAAGTTTTTTTTTGCGCAAATTTTATTTTTTTTTTATTAAAAATTTGCATATTTGCTGCTACTGTTGATTTTTAAATTGAGCTGTAGGTGGAGTTGATTAGAAACAGTTCACACGCATTCTGTGGGAGGATTATATAAAATGAGGTTAGAGGGATTTTAATTATTAGAATACTAAATAGACTACAGCTCTTTTTTCTGCTAGTAAAATTTAGTCCATAGGTCATAGACTAGTCAGTAGACTAATTCATAGTCTAGTCAATAGTTCATAGATTAGGCCATAAGCCTTGTCAATAAATTAGTTCATGGACTAGTCATATGTTAGGTAATAAGCTAGTCTATACCGACTAGTCAAGAGGCAAGTCTATAGACTAGTTAATACACCAAGGTATAGAGTTGTCAATGAACTAAACTAGTCAATAGGCTAGTCAGTAGGCTATTCCATACATTATTCAGTAGGCTATTCCAATAGACTAGTCAATAGGCTAGTCCTTAGATAGCCAATAGGCTTGTCAATAAACTAGTGAATAGACCAGTCCATAGAATAGTCAACTGGCTAGTCCATAGAACTTGATCGATAAGCAACTCCATTAACTAGTTGATAGGATAGTCCATAGGGTAGTCACTAAACAAGTTTATAGAGCCCACAACTAACAATAGGCTAGTCCGTAGAGAATTCAATACGCTAGTCCATAGACTAGTCTGTAAGCCAGTTAATAGGCTAGACCATAGACTATTCAATAGGCTACTCCATAGACCAGTCTATAGGCTAGTCCAAAGACTAGTCAATAGTCACTAATTCATAGACTAGTCTGTAGGCTAAGCCATAGACTAGTTAATTGGCTATTGCACAGAAGAGTAATTGGGCTAGTTCATAACCTATAGACTAGGCAACAGACTACTGCGACAGGCTAGTCAAGAGGGAAGTCCATAGAGTAGTCTGTACGCTAAGCCATAGACTAATCGAAAGGCTATTACATAGACTGGTCAATAAGGTAGTACATAATACATAGGTTAGTCCGTAGTCATAGACCAGTTAAGAGTTAGTTAGTTAGTTTAGTTAGTTAGTTAGTTAGTTAGTTAGTTAGTTAGTTAGTTAGTTAGTTAGTTAGTTAGTTAGTTAGTAGTTAGTTAGTTAGTTAGTAGTTAGTTAGTTAGTTAGTTAGTTAGTTAGTTAGTTAGTAGTTAGTTAGTTAGTTAGTTAGTTTAGTTAGTTAGTAGTTAGTTAGTTAGTTAGTTAGTTAGTTAGTTAGTTAGTTAGTTAGTTAGTTAGTTAGTTAGTTAGTTAGTTAGTTAGTTAGTTAGTTAGTTAGTTAGTTAGTTAGTTAGTTAGTTAGTTAGTTAGTTAGTTAGTAGTTAGTAGTTAGTTAGTAGTTAGTTCGTTAGTTAGTTAGTTAGTTAGTAGTTAGTTCGTTAGTTAGTTAGTTAGTTAGTTAGTTAGTTAGTTAGTTAGTTAGTTAGTTAGTTAGTTAGTTAGTTAGTTAGTTAGTTAGTTAGTTAGTGGTTGGTTGGTTGGTTGGTTGGTTGGTTGGTTGGTTGGTTGGTTGGTTGGTTGGTTGGTTGGTTGGTTGGTTGGTTGGTTGGTTGGTTGGTGGTTGGTGGTTGGTTAGTAATAGGCTGGGCCATAGACTATTCACTACACTAATCCATATACTAGTCTGTACCATGGTCCATAGACTAGTCAATAAGCTAGTCCTTAGATAGTTCATGCACTATCCAATACACTTCTTCATAGATTAGTCTGACCGGTAGATAAATCTTAGTTTACTAGATTATTTCAATAATAATACTTAATAGACTTGTTTACAAATTTGGCATCGTTACAATTTCCAAAATTTGTATTCAATATAATAGAAATAAAAAATCCTTGCAAAACTTTCCTTAAAGAATTTTATCAGATAACATTGAAATAGTAAAAGTTTAGTTTTTTTTCATAAGTTTATATTAACACGTGATTGGAATTGATAAATCAATTTAATATGACGGCTTATTAAAATTTAATTAATTCACATTGAGTTAAATGCATGTTTTCTGATTAAAAAGATTCAAAAACTAAGCGCCGGCATTAGAAAATAATATCAAATATATTAGAAAACAAAATCAATTTTATAACTATATAGGGGTGATCCAATTTTAGGCTGTATACCCAACTCGATATAAAAATTTCCAAGCACTAGATTTCTCTAATACCAATTATCTTCCATAGGGTTTTTCTTTATAAATTCACTTGAAAGAAATCATTAAAGAATTTTTCAGCTGAAACTTTTAATATAAACAATTAACACCAAATTCAAGTCTAAAGTCCATGTAAACTTTAGTCATTACATCATTATATGTAATTTTTTGAACAAGTAATCACTGAAATTCTTTACAACTGACTTAGTTTTTTTTTTTTTTTTTTTTTTTGTTTAGTAGAATTTAACAAATTAATAACTGCGTAAAAATGCTACTTTCTAAAATTGTAAAGTACCATTTATTTTTCATATAAAAACAATAATAACAAGTCACCTCAAAATGAATTTCTTAACAAATTTAGATAAATTTCACACAAATTATTAAAGCAATTAAATGCATAAATCATTTATTAAAAATCCGGTCTGAATAATACGAGTTTTTATAGAAATATTTTCTTAACAAAATACAAATTTTTTCAAAAATGGGTAACTGAAATATTTAACACTCATTCTACGCTAAAGGGGAATTGTTATAGATTTTTTCTTATTAATTGTTTATTAACCACATACCACATTGTTCCAGTTTCTATGTTAATTATTATTTATTTCTAATAAAAATCACGATTTTTCATCGTTTTATTTATAGAATGCCCACACGTCCTTAAGCATGTGATCAAATTAAAAACAATTTACAAAATCGTTTAATTAAATTGCTATAAATTAAGTGATTAAATATTTTTTTTTACAACGTATTGAGGGAAACCTCAATGTAATACTTGACTATTTACCAAGAAATTTAACTAAATTGGATTTTTTTTTTCGTCTAGAAATTTTTTATAAAGTTCTTCTTCTCTATTCTATCATTAGTCATACTTAACCAATAGTTGTTATATTTTTAAAATTGAATGTTTAGCCGCATTTCTTGATCATGTGTGTTTGTATGATTATCGTATTTATCATGTGTGTCACATAACATCTAGTCTCTAGTTGACGGATCTTCCACAGACAATTGTTGATCACTTAATTTTCGAAAAAATACACACAAAATAATTTATAACATTTATGAGCGGAAAACGTCAGAAATTGTTTAGTATTGACTCAAAATCCCTCATATTCCCACACGCAATCATATATGTTTTATTTAAAGAATTCTCTCAGTTTTAGTTTTGTATTATTTAATAATTTATTTTAAATTTCTTTTATTAGTATTGTTCTTAACACTTGATTAATTTATATTTAAGCATGAATGAACTTGTTAACATATTTGTTTTAATATTTATTTAGTTTATTGTTTTTTTATTTATTTTGTACACACATGTGTTGTTTGCCAGATGTAAACTTTGTAGTGAACAAGTATGAAGTATATATTCGCCTTTGACGAATCTTATATACCCTTCACCATACTTTACCTTAGTGTGTTTGGAAAATGATTAATTTTATAATATATCAATTTGGTGAGTATAAAAAATATGACTTTTTAGTGTCACTTTGAATTTTTGGGATTAAGATTTTGCTGATTTTAAAAAGGAAACTTCTCGAAAACATGACTGACAGAATTATTGAAGATTTGGATCCCGAAGAAGGGTCTTCAAAAATTGATTTCAACAGACGGACATGGCTTAATAGACTCCGCCATCTGTAAGGATCCAGAATATATATACCGTATAGGGACGGAAAATTATATTGTGGCAAATATAAACGGAATGACAAACTTATATGTTTATACACTTCTTACGAAGGTGAAGGGTATACAAACGATTCATTTGCATACAGTGGGTGAAAAAAGTATGTTTACAATAGTTATTTTGAAAATACGTTATTTTGTCTATAGTCTATAGTTTAGTCTATAGTCTATAGTCTCGTCTAGTCTATAGTCTAGTCTATAGTCTAGTCTATAGTCTAGTCTATAGTCTAGTCTATAGTCTAGTCTATAGTCTAGTCTATAGTCTAGTCTATAGTCTAGTCTATAGTCTAGTCTATAGTCTAGTCTATAGTCTAGTCTATAGTCTAGTCTATAGTCTAGTCTATAGTCTAGTCTATAGTCTAGTCTATAGTCTAGTCTATAGTCTAGTCTATAGTCTAGTCTATAGTCTAGTCTATAGTCTAGTCTATAGTCTAGTCTATAGTCTAGTCTATAGTCTAGTCTATAGTCTAGTCTATAGTCTAGTCTATAGTCTCTATAGTCTAGTCTATAGTCTAGTCTATAGTCTAGTCTAGTCTAGTCATAGTCTAGTCTATAGTCTAGTCTATAGTCTAGTCTATAGTCTAGTCTATAGTCTAGTCTATAGTCTAGTCTATAGTCTAGTCTATAGTCTAGTCTATAGTCTAGTCTATAGTCTAGTCTATAGTCTAGTCTATAGTCTAGTCTATAGTCTAGTCTATAGTCTAGTCTATAGTCTAGTCTATAGTCTAGTCTATAGTCTAGTCTATAGTCTAGTCTATAGTCTAGTCTATAGTCTAGTCTATAGTCTAGTCTATAGTCTAGTCTATAGTCTAGTCTATAGTCTAGTCTATAGTCTAGTCTATAGTCTAGTAGTCTATAGTCTAGTCTATAGTCTAGTCTATAGTCTAGTCTATAGTCTAGTCTATAGTCTAGTCTATAGTCTAGTCTATAGTCTAGTCTATAGTCTAGTCTATAGTCTAGTCTATAGTCTAGTCTATAGTCTAGTCTATAGTCTAGTCTAGTCTAGTCTCTAGTCTATAGTCTAGTCTATAGTCTAGTCTATAGTCTAGTCTATAGTCTAGTCTATAGTCTAGTCTATAGTCTAGTCTATAGTCTAGTCTATAGTCTAGTCTAGTCTATAGTCTAGTCTATAGTCTAGTCTATAGTCTAGTCTATAGTCTAGTCTATAGTCTAGTCTATAGTCTAGTCTATAGTCTAGTCTATAGTCTAGTCTATAGTCTAGTCTATAGTCTAGTCTATAGTCTAGTCTATAGTCTAGTCTATAGTCTAGTCTATAGTCTAGTCTATAGTCTATAGTCTATCATAGTCTAGTCTATAGTCTAGTCTATAGTCTAGTCTAGTAGTCTAGTCTATAGTCTAGTCTATAGTCTAGTCTATAGTCTAGTCTATAGTCTAGTCTATAGTCTAGTCTATAGTCTAGTCTATAGTCTAGTCTATAGTCTAGTCTATAGTCTAGTCTATAGTCTAGTCTATAGTCTAGTCTATAGTCTAGTCTATAGTCTAGTCTATAGTCTAGTCTATAGTCTAGTCTATAGTCTAGTCTATAGTCTAGTCTATAGTCTAGTCTATAGTCTAGTCTATAGTCTAGTCTATAGTCTAGTCTATAGTCTAGTCTATAGTCTAGTCTATAGTCTAGTCTATAGTCTAGTCTATAGTCTAGTCTATAGTCTAGTCTATAGTCTAGTCTATAGTCTAGTCTATAGTCTAGTCTATAGTCTAGTCTATAGTCTAGTCTATAGTCTAGTCTATAGTCTAGTCTATAGTCTAGTCTATAGTCTAGTCTATAGTCTAGTCTATAGTCTAGTCTATAGTCTAGTCTATAGTCTAGTCTATAGTCTAGTCTATAGTCTAGTCTATAGTCTAGTCTATAGTCTAGTCTATAGTCTAGTCTATAGTCTAGTCTATAGTCTAGTCTATAGTCTAGTCTATAGTCTAGTATAGTCTAGTCTATAGTCTAGTCTATAGTCTAGTCTATAGTCTAGTCTATAGTCTAGTCTATAGTCTAGTCTATAGTCTAGTCTATAGTCTAGTCTATAGTCTAGTCTATAGTCTAGTCTATAGTCTAGTCTATAGTCTAGTCTATAGTCTAGTCTATAGTCTAGTCTATAGTCTAGTCTATAGTCTAGTCTATAGTCTAGTCTATAGTCTAGTCTATAGTCTAGTCTATAGTCTAGTCTATAGTCTAGTCTATAGTCTAGTCTATAGTCTAGTCTATAGTCTAGTCTATAGTCTAGTCTATAGTCTAGTCTATAGTCTAGTCTATAGTCTAGTCTATAGTCTAGTCTATAGTCTAGTCTATAGTCTAGTCTATAGTCTAGTCTATAGTCTAGTCTATAGTCTAGTCTATAGTCTAGTCTATAGTCTAGTCTATAGTCTAGTCTATAGTCTAGTCTATAGTCTAGACTATAGTCTAGTCTATAGTCTAGTCTATAGTACTAGTCATAGTCTAGTCTATAGTCTAGTCTATGTCTAGTATATATTCATAGTCTGTAGTCTAGTCTATAGTCTAGTCTATAGTCTAGTCTATAGTCTAGTCTATGGTCTAGTCTAATCTAGAAAATTATGTTAACCTGAGCCCATTCGGGGCCTATCCATAACAGTTATTAGCCCTTGTTACAACTCCAAACACTACAGTTTGGTTAAAAATCTGTCTCTTTAACATTAGGGAATCCTAGGCTCAAAATTTTCAGGATGTCGTAGTAACGCAACTCTTTTTGATACACGCATAAAAAATCAAATGTGTTTCTTTTGAGTAATTCTAGAACCAGTTATTTGACTAATGATTTCTCTATAAACTGTCATTTACTAAAAATGTATATTTTTGCATTTCCCTAGAAATTGTTCAAGTTTTGCTATTTTTATACACTAATTATTAAATAAATTGTTCCTGTTTTGCTATTTTTATATAATTATTAAACGAATTTTTACATAAAATAATAATTTAATATTTAATAACCTTTTAATTTCACTAATTTATATGACATATTTACCTGTGTTTTCTTGAAAACTATTAATTAATTTCTTATTAAAACCATTTGCTTTAAAAAGTATTTTTATTACAAACTAGTGTTATAAAATAAAACTGGTATCAAAATAATGTTTATATTTACAAATAACTATATATTTACATATAAATTATTAATAATTATTAAATATTTAGTTGACTTAGTATTTTTTTTTTTTTGTAAATAAAGAATTTATTAATAGGGACTTTTTTTTCTAAATTTGTTTACTTGACATTAATCAAATAGTTAAACAAAGTGTTTGTTTAAAATTGGTATAAAATTTACAAAATAATTAATAAGTCTATTATTTATTAATAAATATATTTGTTAATTCACTGTGAATGGCTGTTGTTATCAGTTTCAGGTACTATTGCTAGGAAAAGCTTTTGAAACCGACAACAAACTTTTAACTCAGTAGTGAATTAATAATATTTATTTGCTTTTAAATCAGCCATCGGCAGAGAGAGAGATATGTAAGCTTTTTGTTCATTATTAAATTAAATAGTCTGCACTATAGACTCGACTATAGTCTGAACACTAACCTGAACTATAGTCTGATTTTAAATCTAAGCTATTGTCTGGTGTATTGTCTGGACTATATTCTTGACTATAGTAAGTTCTATAGTCTGGACAATAAACTGGACTATAATCTGGTCTATAATCTGGTCTATAATTTGGACTATAGTCTGGACAAAAGTCTGGTCTATAGTTTGTTCTATAGTTTGGTCTATCGTCTGGACTATAGTCTGCGCTATTTTCTTTACCATAGTCTGGACTATAGTCTGGTATATAATCGGGATTACAGTCTGTTCTATAGTCTGGACAATAGAGTTGTCTATAGTCTGTTCTATAGTCCAGTCTACATGGTCTGTTCAATAGTCCGACCTATAGTATGGTTATGATCTGTTCTATAGTCTTTATAATAGTCTGGTCTATAGTATAGACTAATGTCTGGCATATCGTCTGGAGTATATTCCGGATTATATTTTACACTATAGTCTAGACTATAGTCCAGACTGTAGTCTGGTCAGTGGTCTGTTCAGTTAGTCTGGACTATAGTCTGGTCTATGGTCTGTTCAATAATCTTGATTATAGTCTGGTCTATAGTTTATACTATTGTCTGGACCATAGTCTGGACTATATTCTGGACAATAGAGTTGTCTATAGTCTGTTCTATAGTCTGTACTATAGTTTGGTCTATGGTATGTTCTATAGTCTGGTCTATAATCTGGACTATACTCTGTTCTATAGTCCGGACAATAGAGATGTCTATAGTCTGTTCTATAGTCCAGATTATAGTATGGTATATGTTCTGTTCTATAGTCTGGTCTATGGTCTGTTTTATAGTCTTGTCTATAGTTTGGACTATATTGTCTGGTCTATCGTCTGGACTATATTCTGGACTATAATTTGGACTATAGTCTGGACTATAGTCTGGACCATAGTCTGGACCATAGTTTAGATTATAGAGTTGTATATAGTCTGGACTATAGTCTGGTCTATGGTCTGTATTATAGTCTGGACTATAGTCTGTGCTATAGTCTGGACTATAGTATGGACTTTAGTCGGGAATATAGTCTGGACTACAGACTATAGTACAGACTATAGACCAGAATATAGGGTAATAGGCTAGCCTACACTACAGACTCAACTATGGTGTAGACTTTAGAATTGAATATTGTCTAGACTATAGAATCGGCTACAGCACATCATAATGAACTAAAGTTCGAGACTTTTTTGTATTTTTTTTAATTGTTTTGAATTTTTGAAGAAAATTTAGGAATTTTGTGGAGAGAGCAGCTTAATAATAAGAATTTGATATATGGTTGACCTAATTTACTGTCATATGTGGTTCCAATTCAACGGTAAACATTACATTTCTTGCATTTGTTCTAAAATCCAATCCATTTTCTTTTGGATATTAATATAAATTCCAGGAACTTTGCCACATCCGTGACCATAGGATACCACACCTATTAAGTAGTAACGGGTAATGCCTTTATAAAGCTACAAAAAGAAAATCATTATAGAAATTAAAATTTATATATACTATATAAAACTTACTTCCGGTATCATTAAAGGTCCCCCCGAATCGCCTTGACAAGTATCAGTGCCCCCAATAGTATAGCCGGCACAAAATATTGAATCATTAAAATCTTCGGCCGGTATGCTTGGCAAAAGATTTCCATAGATACGACGACAGACATCATTAGGTTGTATGGGCAATTGGGCCTGTTTCAAAACATGCGATGGAGTACCACCCTGCATGGTATAACCCCAACCAGCAACATAAGGCATTGAGTCTATGTAAGAACGCGTACGTAATTGCACCGAATTGGGCATGCAAATGGGAGCAATTAATTCTAATTAGTTTTTGAATCGAAAAAAAAGAAAACTATAATTATTTAAAACTGTTTGAAATTAAAAACTATATATTTTTGCTCACCTGTAAACTGCACAATGTGTTCCAATAATAATATGGCCAGATCTGAGCGACGATCTTTACCATATTGAGGATGTTTTGAATGCTAATTAAATAAATTATAAGACAAAAAAAGAAGCAAACAAATGAAATTGAAACCATTTTATTTTATTATAGGTTTTATTAAGAATTCATTTAAAATGCATAAAATAGCGCCAAAATCAGACAACAATAATGAAATATTAAAAAACACAAAATTATACTTCAATTGACATCATCACAGTTTAAAAAATATTATTGTTTTTTTTTTTAAATAAATTTTGCACGTTTTGTTCTTTTCATAAAAGCCATTCATTATTTGTAATTTCCTAAATTTGTTATTGTTGTTAAAAAATTGTATTTAATAGTAAATGTCTTTTTTAGGATTTCTGACAAGAAGAGGAAGATATATTAAGTTCTTTGTTATTATTTAACGTTTCAAGTTTAAGAGCAAATCACAGGTTTTTCCCCAAAAAGAAGTTTTTTGTTTAAAGTTATTTTTGTAAGAAGTTTAATGACATTTGTAATGTTATACATAACCATTGCACAATGGGTCGATAGTCATTTGTTTCTTAAGTTGTCTACATAGTTGTCACAAATCACTGGAACGTCCATTAAAATGTCTAAATTTCAAATACAGACCCTTCCGAGACTATAGTCTCGACTATAGTCTGTATTATAGTCTCGACTATAGTCTGTTCTATAGTATTCTGGTCTATAGTCTCGACTATAGTCTGGTCTATAGTCTCGACTATAGTCGGGTCTATAGTCTCGACTATAGTCCGGTCTATAGTCTCGACTATAGTCGGGTCTATAGTCTCGACTATAGTCCGGTCTATAGTCTCGACTATAGTCTGGTCGAGACAATAATCTGCTCTAAGGTCTTGACTATATAGACTATAGTCTCGACTATAGTCCGATCTAAAGTCTCGACTATAGTCTGGTCTATATTCCCGACTATAGTCTGGTCTATAGTCTCGACTATAGTCTGGTCTATAGTCTCGACTATAGTCTGGTCTAAAGTCTCGACTATAATCTGGTCTAAAGTCTCGACTATAGTCTGGTCTATAGTCTCGACTATAGTCTGGTCTAAAGTCTCGACTATAATCTGGTCTATAGTTGAGACAATAATCTGCTCTAAGGTCTTGACTATATAGACTATAGTCTGGTCTATAGTCTCGACTATAGTCCCATGTATAGTCTCGACTATAGTCTGGTCTATAGTCTCGACTATAGTCTAGTCTATAGTCTGGCCTATAGTCTCGACTATAATCTGGCCTATAGTCTAAACTATTATCTGCTCTATACTCTAATCTATTGTCTGGTCTATAGTCGAGACAATAATCTGCTCTAAAGTCTTGACTATAGTGCACTACATACTCGGCTATAGTCTGATCTATGGTCTCGACTGCAGGTCTATATACTAATCTATAATCTAGTCTATAGTCTTGCCTTAGTGTAGTCTATAAGAAATTTTTTGTTTAAAGTTTTTTTTTTTTTGTAAACTTCTTAAAAAAAATTATATTTTTAATGTTAAGCAAAACCACTGCACAGTGGGTCGTTATAATTAATAACTACACAATAAACAATAGTTATTTGTTTGTAAACTGTCTACATTGTTGTCACAAATCTCTCAAACGTCAATTAAAATGTCAAAATTTCATATAGATACAGACCCTCCCAAATAATATACAATTAATAAACAAATCATTTAAACACTACACTCACCTTAATAACATTGACATCCACATGCCGTGTTTCCGATTCAATAGACAAATCAAATTCGCCTAAACGTACGAACGACCTAAAAATAAAAAAAAATGCAAACAAATAAAATCAATTAAATATTATAATTAATTATAAAATTTAGCAAATTTACAACGAACTCATTAAATATTCTAAAATACTAGAACCGATTAATAGAAGATGATTTCTAATCAAGCAAATAAACGTCTGATAATAATCAAGTCATAGATTTTTACCTAAATAATCTAAAGATTATTTACTAAGGAAAACTTATAAATATTAACAATAATTATGTCATTAAAATTAAAAAAAAAAAACCTTTTATAAGTATTTAAACAATTCCATTTAACCCATGGTGAAAAGTTAAAACCTTGTAAATAACAAATTTTTTCTAACATATAATAATAAAGCCTACCATCATCAACCTTATAGAGTAATAATTTCTTTTTCGTAATCATAATTCTAAAAACATGTTACTTAGATAGTTTCAAACTTTCACCATCTCTATATTTTACTTAAACCTTTCACCTTCTAATCACTACTTAAAGAGAAACAAACTATGTATGTACTTACAAATCATGTCGTATACAATGAGCTGCTGTTATAACATGTCTCGCCGACACTAAACTACCACCACAACGAAATGGTCTAACACTATAAGGATCATAACCAATTAAAGCCATCCATGGCCAAGCTCCTATTTGACTTTCTTCACCACCCACAATTTTGGGTAATGTAACATTAACGAGACCACAACCTTCTTCTTCGGTGGGCAACTGATGTATTTGAGTATTATTGTTGTTGGCAACTCGTGTTGATGAGGAATTCTGTTCGGGCGGACAGCAGATAATGGTACTTTGACCACCACATGATGTATGTGAATTTCGGAGGTCTGTCTTGAATTGTTCATTGTTGGGATCTCTTTTAAGTTCTTCATATAGGACGGGGCAGTCTTGAAGAGCTGGAATTGGAAATTGATTTTTTTTATTTGAAGAAATTCTTTCAAAACAAAACTAGTCCAGAGCTTCTAGTTTGATCTACAGTCGGAACTGTAATATATAGTCCAGTCTGTAGTCTATGCCGTGGTTGATATAATCATCTGGTCTATAGTCTAGACTATAGTCTGGTCCATAGTCGAGACTACAATCTGCTCCATGTCTAGACTATAGTCTGGCCAATGTTTTTGTCTATAGTATTTACCACATACATGTCTATAGTCTAGTCTATAGTTTAGTTTATAATCTGTTCTATAGCCTAGACTACAGTCTGGTATATAGTCTAGACTAGAGTCTAGTCTATAGTCTAGTCTAGTCTATAGTCTAGTCTATAGTCTAGTCTAGTCTAGTCTATAGTCTATAGTCTATAGTCTAGTCTATAGTCTAGTCTAGTCTATAGTCTAGTCTATAGTCTAGTCTATAGTCTAGTCTATAGTCAAGTCTATAGTCTAGTCTATAGTCTAGTCTATAGTCTAGTCTATAGTCTAGTCTATAGTCTAGTCTATAGTCTAGTCTATAGTCTAGTCTATAGTCTAGTCTACAGTCTAGTCTATAGTCTAGTCTATAGTCTAGTCTATAGTCTAGTCTATAGTCTAGTCTATAGTCTAGTCTATAGTCTAGTCTATAGTCTAGTCTATAGTCTAGTCTATAGTCTAGTCTATAGTCTAGTCTATAGTCTAGTCTATAGTCTAGTCTATAGTCTAGTCTATAGTCTAGTCTATAGTCTAGTCTATAGTCTAGTCTATAGTCTAGTCTATAGTCTAGTCTATAGTCTAGTCTATAGTCTAGTCTATAGTCTAGTCTATAGTCTAGTCTATAGTCTAGTCTATAGTCTAGTCTATAGTCTAGTCTATAGTCTAGTCTATAGTCTAGTCTATAGTCTAGTCTATAGTCTAGTCTATAGTCTAGTTATAGTCTAGTCTATAGTCTAGTCTAGTATAGTCTAGTCTAGTCTAGTCTAGTCTATAGTCTAGTCTATAGTCTAGTCTATAGTCTAGTCTATAGTCTAGTCTAGTCTATAGTCTAGTCTATAGTCTAGTCTATAGTCTAGTCTATAGTCTAGTCTATAGTCTAGTCTATAGTCTAGTCTATAGTCTAGTCTATAGTCTAGTCTATAGTCTAGTCTATAGTCTAGTCTATAGTCTAGTCTATAGTCTAGTCTATAGTCTAGTCTATAGTCTAGTCTATAGTCTAGTCTATAGTCTAGTCTATAGTCTAGTCTAGTCTAGTCTATAGTCTAGTCTATAGTCTAGTCTATAGTCTAGTCTATAGTCTAGTCTATAGTCCAGTCCTATAGTCTAGTCTATAGTCTAGTCTAGTTTATAGTAGAACAATTTAATTACGTTTTAAATTTTACAAATAAGACTTACGTTTGCAAGTTCCGGTTTTAAAATCTTTGGTAAAACAGCTTGATTCTTGAGTATTTAAATTTTTATTCGCAGTAACAGTTTCTACAGGACCTTCTGTAGTGCTAGTTGTCGTCGTAGTTGTTGTTGTGCTAGAAGAAGTCGAGGGCTCTGAGTTGTCTATTCTTGATACTGTAGTACAGCAAACCTGTTTTTTAACAAATATTTGATACACTTATTTCTTCTTTATTTTAAACTCTTAACTTACCACTGGGTACTGATCGGGCGTTATACGATTACCGCATATTCTTTGCAAATTCATGGAATATTGTTTGGCTGAATTTTGTGGTAGTTTTGTAAATAAAGTTAAAACTTCGGGGCAAAATTTCAACGAAACACAAGAACCCATTTGATCTAAAGGGGTGCGACAAAAATTCTGCTCAAAACCACGTATAAAACGGCTATTGCTCATGCCAGGGCCATTCCAGTGGCCGTGACAATTTATAAAGTCCACAGCAAGTAATAGTAAGAAATATGTAGATAATAATTTGAACATTTCTTGTTTTGTTATTTAATTATATAAAAAATATTAAATTGAATATTTTTTATTTACGTTTTTTTAATTTAACACTTGCTGTGTATATTCCGTTTGAAAAACAACTGATTGTTTTGCCTCGAAAAACTAAGTTCTAGTAATTAATAAAAATTTCTATCGGGGAAACAAATATAAAAATACAAACTTATAATAAATCGTGTTCAAAACTTTGCATGGTAAAGCATCTCTTTCCCCAGTCTGTGTGGTCATGATTCATTAATTTTTATAAAGCATCTTTTACTCTTTGCATATATGTTTGTATAGTTGTAAAAATAATAAAATAAAATAAATTTATAGTTAATATTTTTAAGTTTAGAATGAAATGCAATAGGTACAGTATAATTAGTATTGTAATATTTACGTCATTGTTAAATAGTTTGATAGTACAGGTTTTTCTGCTATAAACATACGGGAGGCTCTGGTATAGCCTGGGATTCAGTTATCAGTTACTATTAATAAAATTAAAAAATATGAAATTTAATTATCAATTAAAACAATTCCAAAACTAAATTACAAGCTAATGTATGTATATGCATTACTACTTAGCTTACAGTAATGCAAGCAATAAACACTCCACATTACCTTTCTTTATTCTTTATAACATTTTACTTATTGTATACTAAAGTCAGAATTTTTAATAAGACATGATAAAGCAAAATTTTATAAGCATTTATTGTCTTAAAATTAAAAATTACATGTTATTTTAGCGCTTACTTTACTTTTTAAAATTAGCTGTATGTATGCATGTATATTTGTTTCTGTTATCACATTAACTATTTCGTTTTATGTGAATTATTAAATAATTAATACAAATTATATATCACATTTATTTTATGGGAATTTATACATTTCATTTACAATATTTCTCTCCCAATGAGTCGAAGATTCTCTTTTTTTTTAGAAATTTGTGAAAAAAAAATTTTTGTAGTGGAAAATCCCAGAGTTGAAATAAAATGTTTAATCATATCGAAAAGTTTGTTTCAGCTTTCAAACAATTTTCGATAATAAGCGTTTTTGTTGAGACAAAACTATTGAAATATTACAAAAGCAGCATGTTGCAAAAAAATAATTTTGTCATAAGAAAGTTTAGATACATGTTGTTAAAAAAAAAATTATTTTTAATCAAATCATAAAATTAAAAACGGAAACAATAAAATATTACATAGAAATAAATAGAACTGAACTAGAAATGAACTAGAACTGAGCTAGAACTGAACTAGAACTGAACTACAACTGAACTAGAACTGAACTAGAACTGAACTAGAACTGAACTAGAACTGAACTAGAACTGAACTAGAACTGAACTAGAACTGAACTAGAACTGAACTAGAACTGAACTAGAACTGAACTAGAACTGAACTAGAACTGAACTACAACTGAACAAGAACTGAACTAGAACTGAACTAGAACTGAACTAGAACTGAACTAGAACTGAACTAGAACTGAACTAGAACTGAACTAGAACTGAACTAGAACTGAACTAGAACTGAATAGAACTGAACTAGAACTGAACTAGAACTGAACTAGAACTGAACTAGAACTGATCTAGAACTGAACTAGAACTGAACTAGAACTGAACTACACCTGAACAAGAACTGAACTAGAACTGAACTAGAACTGAACTAGAACTGAACTAGAACTGAACTAGAACTGAACTACAACTGAACTACAACTGAACAAGAACTGAACTAGAACTGAACTAGAACTGAACTAGAACTGACTAGAACTGAACTAGAACTGAACTAGAACTGAAACTAGAACTGAATAGAACTGAACTAGAACTGAACTAGAACTGAACTAGAACTGAACTAGAACTGAACTAGAACTGAACTAGAACTGAACTAGAACTGAACTAGAACTGACTAGAAACTGAACTAGAACTGAACTAGAACTGATCTAGAACTGAACTAAAACTGAACTAGAACTAGAACTGAACTAGAACAGAACTAGACTAGAACTGAACTAGAACTGAAGTAGAACTGAACTAGAACTGAACTAGAACTGAACTAGAACTGAACGAACTGAACTAGAAATACTGAACTAGAACTAGAACTGAACTAGAACTGAATCTAGAACTGAACTAGAACTGAACTAGAACTGAACTAGAACTGACTAGAACTGAACTAGAACTGAACTGACTAGAACTGAACTAGAACTGAACTAGAACTGAACTAGAACTGAACTAGAACTGACTAGAACTGAACTAGAACTGAACTAGAACTGAACTAGAACTGAACTAGAACTGAACTAGAACTGAACTAGAACTGAACTAGAACTGAACTAGAACTGAACTAGAACTGAACTAGAACTGAACTAGAACTGACTAGAACTGAACTAGAACTGAACTAGAACTGAACTAGAACTGAACTAGAACTGAACTAGAACTGACTAGAACTGAACTAGAACTGAACTAGAACTGAACTAGAACTGAACTAGAACTGAACTAGAAACTGAACTAGAACTGAACTAGAACTGAACTAGAACTGAACTAGAACTGACTAACTAGAACTGAACTAACTGAACTAACTGAAACTTAGAACTGAACTAGAACTGAACTAGAACTGAACTAGAACTGAACTAGAACTGAACTAGAACTGAACTAGAACTGAACTAGAACTGAACTAGAACTGAACTAAACTGAACTAGAACTGAACTAGAACGAACTAGAACTGAACTAGAACTGAAACTAGAACTGAACTAGAACTGAACTGAACTAGAACTGAATAGAACTGAACTAGAACTGAACTAGAACTGACTAGAACTGAACTAGAATGAACTAGAAACTGACTAGAACTGAACTAGAACTGACCTAGAACTGAACTAGAACTGAACTAGAACTGTAACTAGAACTGAACTAGAACTGAACTAGAACTGAACTAGAACGGAACTAGAACTGAACTAGACTGAACTAGAACTGAACTAGAACTGAACTAGAACTGAACTAGAACTGAACTAGAACTGAACTAGAACTGCACTAGAAACTGAACATAGAACTGAACTAGACAGAACTGAACTAGAACTGAACTAGAACTGAAAGAAATGGAACTAGAACTGAACTAGAACTGAACTAGAACTGAACTAGAACTGAACTGAACTGAAAACTGAACTGAATAGAACTGAAACTAGAACTGAACTAGAACTGAACTAGAACTGAACTAGAACTGAAACTAGAACTGAACTAAACTGAACTAGAACTGAACTAGAACTGAACTAGAACTGAACTAGAACTGAACTAGAACTGAACTAGAACTGAACTAGAACTGAACTAGAACTGAACTAGAACTGAACTAGAACTGAACTAGAACTGAACTAGAACTGAACTAGAACTGAAGTAGAACTGAACTAGAACTGAACTAGAACTGAACTAGAACTGAACTAGAACTGAACTAGAACTGAACTAGAACTGAACTAGAACTGAACTAGAACTGAACTAGAACTGAACTAGAACTGAACTAGAACTGAAATAGAACTGAACTAGAACTGAACTAGAACTGAACTAGAACTGAACTAGAACTGAACTAGAACTGAACTAGAACACAACTGAACTAGAACTGAACTAGAACTGAACTAGAACTGAACTAGAACTGAACTAGAACTGAACTAGAACTGAACTAGAACTGAACTAGAACTGAACTAGAACTGAAATAGAACTGAACTAGAACTGAACTAGAACTGAACTAGAACTGAACTAGAACTGAACTAGAACTGAACTAGAACTAGAACTAGAACTGAACTATAACTGACTAGAACTGAACTAGAACTGAAACTAGAACTGAACTAGAACTGAACTAGAACTGAACTAGAACTGAACTAGAACTGAACTAGAACTGAACTAGAACTGAACTAGAACTGAACTAGAACTGAACTAGAACTGAACTAGAACTGAACTAGAACTGAACTAGAACTGAACTAGAACTGAACTAGAACTGAACTAGAACTGAACTAGAACTGAACTAGAACTGAACTAGAACTGAACTAGAACTGAACTAGAACTGAACTAGAACTGAATAGAACTGAACTAGAACTAGAACTAGAACTGAACTAGAACTCAACTAGAACTGACTAGAACTGAACTAGAACTAGAACTGAACTAGAACTGAACTAGAATGATCTAGAACTGATCTAGACCTGAACTAGAACCAAATTTTAGTTTTTAATCCACATTTGACCAATCATTGTAAAAAACCTTGTATTTTACCCAATAAATACTTTAAAAGAAAATCGCACACATTTTTCTTGTGCAAAATATATGCGTAATAATGTGTAAATTAAACTACATTTACAATTTTTGAAAAATGTTAATACATTAAGCTAAAACACAAGGCCAACATGTAAATCCCCTTGAAAATCTGTCACATGCAGATGTTTACGCGCAATAACGAAACCATAAATCCAATCGACCAATGACCATCTTCAACAACATGTGAGAGATGATGCAGCTAATATTAAAACCGGTTTTAGTTGATCAATGAGTAGTAAACATTAAGAAGTGTGGTGATTCACTAACATTCAAATCTGTCCATATTTGAACGACCGCAGGAATCCCCCGCTTAAAAAAAATGCATTTAGTTAACGTGTATTAATAACAGTTACTAAATTAAAACGTTATTAAGAGTAAATATTTTTAAGACGAAAAAGCAAGAGTCAAGAAGCGGCATCTTTAAGGTAAGAATTTTACAGTGGGCAGCAAATTTTGCTTAAGAAAAGATCACTATTTTTCAAAATTTTAAAAATTTATTTACATTATTACAGACTAGTTTTATTTGGAAAATAATTCACTTGAACATCAAACAATTAAATTTTTCTCGACTCCTTCACGACTTCACGTTTCTTGCGTTTTCTTCTTCTTTCTTTTTTGCAATCATTATCCAAGTGAGAAAATATCATCATTTCCGAACTCATAACAGCTGTTGGATAAGTGGGAGCCAATCTTAATTGTAAAATTCTCTAAATCCATAAAATCAGTTTCAGCACTAGTCATATCAGCAGTGGTAGTTGTCTGACCATTTTGTTGTCTCGGATCTATGCAGGGACAATACGATATGGGTCTTTCACCGCCCGGCAAACAAAACTAAAGGATCTGCCGGACAGGGTGGTAAAGTAGTAGGTGGTGTTGGCTGGTATGTGGGTATAGGTGAAGTGGATGTTGAACCGGCATCAGGCGGTAATGTTATAATGGGAAAAAAGCCGTGTGGATAAAAGGGACATAATCCCTTCAGACTGGCCAGATACGAAAGAAATGGCCAGAAATAGATTTTGAAACACAAATCTTCCAATAACATCGTTTTT
>NW_023997578.1:0-10000 GCF_015586225.1 Lucilia sericata
CGATAATGCTGCCATTATGCCATTGTCGGAAAAAGATAAACAAGATATTTTAGATTTTCACAATAATCAAAGAAATTTTGTTGCCTGTGGTGGACTTTATAAGAAATATGGCATAAAGCCTGGTTGTCGTCATGGTGTTATCCGTTGGGATAAAGAACTTGAGAAAACCGCTTTTCTACATTCTTCATATTGCATCTTTGCCCATGATAAGTGTCGCAATACAATAAAATATCCGTTTACGGGACAAAATCTTGGTATATTGTATTTTGTAGGTAAACCTATGAATGCTACTGCGTATGGTAATGTTATATCGTGCTTGTGGTATGCCGAATATCGGGTAACAAAAATGGCCATGATAGATAGTTATTACCATCAGACAGAAGTGTAAGTAGTTAAGGCAAAGTTCTAAATTCAGAGTTCTTTTTTAAGTGTTTACTTTCAGAATGGTGGGACACTTTTTGACTTCGTTGAATGAGCGTAATGATCGTATTGGTTGTACCTGTATTAAATTTTTTTATGCTGATAAGCAAAAAGAAGCAGTTATGCTCTCCTGTAATTATCCCACAACAAATATTGCCAAAAGCACGGTATATAATAGTTGTAAAAAGCCAGCTTCCAAATGTACTACCGGTACAGATCCAAAATATAAATTTTTGTGCTCCTCGAAGGAGGTTTACGATGTATCGGGTAAACTAAAATACATACCATATGATGGTGATGGTACCGAGGTATTCAATAATTGTGGCCGGCAACCAGAGCTGTTGCATTTAGAACGCGAAGGTAAGGAAGCAGTTAAAAAGCATGATAAAGATTTCGTACCAGACCCTGAGACACCGGGTGTTGATACTCCCTCCGAGTCGGAAGTAACTACTGCCAAACCTGGAAAACCACCAAGTAAACCACCTAGCAAACCACCAAGTGAGCCACCTAGCAAACCACCGGAAATTGATGGAGGAAATCCTGAAGCCGGTGGCATTCCCGACTATTCTGAAGATGAATATGATCCCCCTAGTAGTGGTGCTGCGGTAAAGTGGCAGAAATCAAACCATTTAATGTTTCTTATTTTCTTTACTTTTTATTAAGTATTTTATCCATTACTGAAGCCTAGGCTATTAGTATTTGACTTTACATTGCAACTTGAAATAAATCGGTCTAATAATATGATTATTTCTTAATTTAGGTATTAGTTTATACAAGTAAATACATTGTGTTTCGAAAGCTGTTTCTTTCGAATCGACAACTCCCCAGTATGAACCAGTTTACCTTATGGACTAGTAGTCTATTGATTAGACTATAAACTTGTCTTGACTATGGAACAGTCTATAGTCTTGACTATAGACCAGCCTATAGTCTTACTGTAGAACAGCCTATAGCCTAGTCTATAGACCAGTCTATAGTCTAGTATATAGACCATGCTATAGTCCTGACTATACACCAGTCTATAGTCTAGTCTATAGACCAGGTCATAGTCTTGACTATACACCAGGCTATAGTCTTGGCTATAAAAAAGTCTATAGTCTTTACTATAGAGCAGTCTATAGTCTTGACTATAGAACAGTCTATAGTCTTGACTATAGATCAGTCTATAGTCTTGACTATAGAGCAGCCTATAGTCTTGACTATAGACCAGCCTATAGTCTTGACTATAGACCAGTCTATAGTGTTGACTATAGACCAGTCTATAGTGTTGACTATAGACCAGTCTATAGTATATATAGACTATAGTCTAGTCTTGGTTTGGACTATAGACCAGTCTATAGTTTGGAGTATAGACAATAGACCAGTCTATAGTTTAGATTATAGAACCAGTCTATAGTCTTGACTATAGACCAGTCTATAGTTTGGAGTCTATAGTTCGGACTATAGACCAGTCTACAGTTTGGACTATAGACCAGTCTATAGTCTTGACTATAGGCCAGTCTATAGCCTTGACTACAGATCAGTCTATAGCCTTGACTATAGATCAGTCTATAGCCTTGACTATAGATCAGTCTATAGTCTTGACTATAGATCAGTCTATAGTCTTGACTATAGATCAGTCTATAGTCTTGACTATAGACCAGTCTATAGTCTTGACTATAGACCAGTCTATAGTCTTGACTATAGACCAGTCTATAGTCTTGACTATAGACCAGAGTGTAGACCAGTCTATAGTTTGGACTATAGACCAGTCTATAATTTGGACTATAGACTAGTCTATAGTTTGGACTATATACCAGTCTATAATTTGGATTATAGACCAGTCTATAGTATAGTCTATAGGGAGTATAGACCAGTCTATAGTTTGGAGTATAGACCAGTCTATAGTTCGGACTATAAACCAGTCTATAGTTTGGACTATAGACTAGTCTATAGTTTTGATTATAGACCAGTCTATAATTGGATTATAGACCAGTCTATAGTCTTGACTATAGACCAGTCTATAGTTTAGACTATATACAAGTCTCTAATTTGGATTATAGACCAGTCTGTAGTATAGTCTAAATTTTGGAGTATAGACCAGTCTATAGTTTAGACTATAGACCAGTCTATAATTTGGACAATACACCAGTCTATAGTTTGGACTATAGACCAGTCTCTAATTTGGACTATAGACCAGTCTATAGTTTAGATTATAGGACCAGTCTATAGTCTTGACTATAGACCAGTTCTATAGTTGGAGTATAGACCAGTCTATAGTTCGGACTATAGACTAGTCTATAGTTTGGACTATAGACCAGTCTATAGTTTGGACTATAGACCAGTCTATAGTTTGGACTATAGACCAGTCTATAGTTTTGGTTTATAGACCAGTCTATAGTTGGATTATAGACCAGTCTATAGTTGGATTATAGACAAGTCTATAGTTGGATTATAGACCAGTCTATAGTATAGTCTATATTTTGGAGTATAGACCAGTCTATAGTTTAGACTATAGACCAGTCTATAATTTGGACAATAGTCCAGTCTATAGTTTGGATTATAGACCAGTCCATAGTTGGATTATAGACCAGTCTTGACTATAGACCAGTATATAGTTTGGACTATAGACCATTCTGCTATAGTTTGGACTATAGATCAGTCTATATTCTTGACTATAGACCAGACTATAGTCTTGACTATAGACCAGACTATAGTCTTGACTATAGACCAGACTATAGTCTTGACTATAGACCAGTCTATAGACCAGACTATAGTCTTGACTATAGACCAGACTATAGACCAGTCTATAGCCTTGACTATAGACCAGACTATAGACCAGACTATAGACCAGTCTATAGCCTTGGACTATAGACCAGTCTATAGTCTTGACTATAGACCAGTCTATAGTCTTGACTATAGACCAGTCTATAGTCTTGACTATAGACCAGTCTATAGTCTTGACTATAGACCAGTCTATAGTTTTGACTATAGACCAGTCTATAGTCTTGACAATAGACCAGGTCTATAGTCTTGACTATAGACCAGTCTATAGTCTTGACTATAGACCAGTCTATAGTCTTGACTATAGACCAGTCTATTTGTCTCTGACTAGGACCATCTATAGTCCCTCATGACCAGTTGTCAAAAGGACTATGGACCAGTTTACAGTCTTTTTTTTTGTTCTCAAAAGTACAATATACTAAATATGCCATCCCTGGTCTATGATTTTTAATCTGAAAATGTTTTATTAATCCATGGATTTTCAAATAAAAAATTATGCTCTATTTAATCTGAAGTAAGTTCTGATACTACGTAAGCATGTATAAGTATTTCAAAAATCTTGCATCCGTCACCAAGTGTTTAATAAGCTCAAGTTCTCCTCACGCTCTCTTTTCGTAACTAAATAATTTGAAAACAAAAACAAAATTGGCGTTTTAAAAATCGACGTAGTACATGAATTTGAAATGCATTCATTGAATGACTATAATAATCATTGTTTTATGTGTACTTGCGCAATAATTTTATGGGAAATTTATTTACAATCTAATACAGTGGAAGCTTTAATAAAAAGACGTCGCATTACAGTCATTATCAAACATTGCATAAAACAGATATTTTTAAATTTCATTGAAAATTTTTTACAATTTTCAAAAAAGGTTGAAATCATATTTTTTGGGAAAAGTTTGGCATGGAATGATTCATATGCTTGGAGAGCATTATTATGATGATCTCTATTAATTATTCTATTATAATTTTTTTCTCATTCGTTCATTGTATGTAGGTACTATGTATCTATCTGTACTTAATTGCAACAAGTGAAATGACAACAACGACACCAACAACAATAACACATTGTAATGACTAAGTTTCCGCCATGATCATGCAAAAAAACAAAATTTCTTATATTTTTAATAAAAAAAACACGGCAATTTTCAAAGTCATTTTAAAAAAGATGACATCAATAGTGGCAGCAACAGATATAACAAAAAAATCATATGAATGGCGTCATTTTTTCACATAAACTATAAATTTTAGATAAATACGAAGGTTTAAATATTTTTTTATAGATTATCGTGATATTTAAACAAAATACTATTTATTTAAATATTTCCTAATAAACTACCATGATTCAGTTGTAATTTTTATAGGAAAATAATTTTCTGAATTACATACTAAATTGAAATCAAGCTAATATCCGGAATTTCCCAGTTGGAAAATTTTAATTTTTCTATAAAATGTACTGTTTGAAGAACGAAAAGGTACTAAATGTTCCCTTCATTTCATAATTTAATCATTAACTAATATATAGTTAAGAATATAAGATAATTCAATAGGCAAAACTATGGACTGATCTTTAGTCGAGACAATAGTGTATTCTGTACTCAAGCTGTAAGTATAGCCAAGACCATAGACTCGGCTAAGTGAAGAATAGAGATATAGATAGGCCAGACGATACACCAGGCGAAGGGGAAAACCAGATGACGAGGCGAGAAGCAAGGGACGAACGAACGAACTAACGAACGAACGAACGAACGAACGAACAACGAACGACGAACGAACGAACGAACGAACGAACGAAAACGAACGAACGAACGAAACGAACGAACGAACGAACGAACGAACGAACAACGAACGAACGAACGAACGAACGAACGAACGAACGACGAACGAACGAACGAACGAAGAACGAACGAACGAAGAACGAACGAACGAACGAACGAAACGAACGAACGAACGAACGAACGAACGAACGAACGAACGAACGAACGAACGAACTAAAACGAACGAACGAACGAACGAAACGAACGAACGAAGAACGAACGAACGAACGAAAACGAACGAACGAAACGAACGAACGAACGAAGAGCGAACGAACGAACGAACGAACTAAGAACGAACAACGAACGAAAGAACGAAGGAAAGAACCAACGAAACGAACGAACGAACTAAGAACGAACGAACGAGAACGAACGAAAACGAACGAACGAAGAACGAACGAACGAACGAACGAACGAAAGAACGAACGAACGAACGAACTAACTAACTAACTAACGAACGAACATAACTAACTAACGAACTAACGAACTAACTAACTAACTAACTAACTAACAAATAACTAACTAACTAGCAACTAGCTAACTAACGAACGAACAACTAAAAACTAACGAAAAACTAACTAACTAACTAACTAACTAACAAACTAACTAACTAACTAACTAACGAACTAACTAACTAACGAACTAAGAACGAAGTAACAAGTAACTAAAAGTCGAAGAACGAAGGAACTAAGAAGAAGTAACGAAGTAACTAAGTAACGAAGAACTAACGAACGAACGAACGAACGAACGAACGAACGAACTAAGACGAACGAACGACTAACTAACGAAAACGAACGAACAACAACGAACGAACGAACTAACGAAAAACAACGAACGAAAACGAAAACGAAGTAACTAAGGAACTAACTAATAACTAACGAACTAACTAACTAACTAAGAACTAAAACTAAATAACTAACTAACTAACTAACTAACTAACGCTAACTAACTAACTAACTAACTAACTAACTAAACTAACTAACTAACTAACTAACTAACTAACTAACTAACTAACTAACTAACTAACTGACTAACTAACTAACTAACTAACTAACTAAACTAAATAACTAAACTAAACTAACTAACTAACTAACTAACTAACTAACTAACTAACTAACTAACTAACTAACTAAACTAACTAACTGCCTCATTGAGGTGAATATAAATTTGTTTAACATTTATTCGATTTTGATCCAGAATTGGAAAATAAAACTACTTTCAAACGGGTCCGTCACCATTTCTAAAGAGTCTTCTGACTCCTATTAATTTGTAATTGGCAGGACTATGTAGGCTACTCTATAGTGAAGACTATAGACTAATCTTAGTTAGGACCATAGACTACTCTATAGTCACTACTATAGACCAGTCTATAGTTTGGACTATAGACCAGTCTATAGTTTTGGTTATAGACCAGTCTATAGTTGGATTATAGACCAGTCTATAGTTGGATTATAGACAAGTCTATAGTTGGATTATAGACCAGTCTATAGTATAGTCTATATTTTGGAGTATAGACCAGTCTATAGTTTAGACTATAGACCAGTCTATAATTTGGACAATAGTCCAGTCTATAGTTTGGATTATAGACCAGTCCATAGTTGGATTATAGACCAGTCTTGACTATAGACCAGTATATAGTTTGGACTATAGACCATTCTGCTATAGTTTGGACTATAGATCAGTCTATATTCTTGACTATAGACCAGACTATAGTCTTGACTATAGACCAGACTATAGTCTTGACTATAGACCAGACTATAGTCTTGACTATAGACCAGTCTATAGACCAGACTATAGTCTTGACTATAGACCAGACTATAGACCAGTCTATAGCCTTGACTATAGACCAGACTATAGACCAGACTATAGACCAGTCTATAGCCTTGACTATAGACCAGTCTATAGTCTTGACTATAGACCAGTCTATAGTCTTGACTATAGACCAGTCTATAGTCTTGACTATAGACCAGTCTATAGTCTTGACTATAGACCAGTCTATAGTTTTGACTATAGACCAGTCTATAGTCTTGACAATAGACCAGTCTATAGTCTTGACTATAGACCAGTCTATAGTCTTGACTATAGACCAGTCTATAGTCTTGACTATAGACCAGTCTATTGTCTTGACTATAGACCAATCTATAGTCTAGACCAATCTATAGTCTTGACCAGTTGTCAAAGACTATGGACCAGTTTACAGTCTTTTTTTTGTTCTCAAAAAGTACAATATTACTAAATATGCCATCCCTGGTCTATGATTTTTAATCTGAAAATGTTTTAATCCATGGATTTTCAAATAAAAAATTATGCTCTATTTAATTCTGAATTAAGTTCTGATAAATACTAACTAACTAACTAACTAATAACTAACTAACTAACTAACTAACTAACTAACAACTAACTAACGAACTAGCTAACTAACTAACTAACTAACTAACTAACTAACTAACTAACTAACTAACTAACTAATTAACTAACCAAAACTAACTAACTAACGAACTAACTAACTAACTAACTAACTAACTAACAACTAACTAACTAACTAACTAACGAACTAACTACAACTAACTAACTAACTAACTAACAACTAAAACTAAAACTAACTACAACTAACTAACTAACAACTAACTAACTAACTAACTAAACTAACTAACTAACAAACTAACTAACTAACTAGCTAACTACTAACTAACAAAACTATAACTAACTAACTAACTAACTAAACTAACTAACTAACTAACTAACTAACTAGCACTAACTAACTAACTAACTAACTAACTAACTAACTAAGTAACTAAGTAACTAAGTAACTAAGTAACTAAGTAACTAAGTAACTAAGTAACTAAGTAACTAAGTAACTAAGTAATAAGTAACTAAGTAACTAACTAACTAACTAACTAACTAACTAACTAACTAACTAACTAACTAACTAACTAACTATAACTAACTAACTAACTAACTAACTAACTAACAAACTAACTAACACGTAAACTAAGTAACTAAGGAACTAAGGAACTAACGTAAACTAAGAACTAACGAACGAACTAACTAACGAAACTAACGAACTAACGAACTAACTAACTGAACGAACTAAACTAAGAACGAACGAACGAACTAACTAATAACTAACTAACGAACTAACAACTAACTAACGAACTAACTACTAACGAACTGAACGAACTAACGATACTAACCTAACTAACTAACTAACACCTAACTAACTAACTAACTAACTAACTAACTAACTGACTAACTAACTAACTAACTAACTAACTAACTAAATAACTAACTAACTAACTAACTAACTAACTAACTAACTAACTAACTAACTAACTAACTAAACTAACTAACTGCCTTCATTGAGGTGAATATAAATTTGTTAACATTTATTCGATTTTGATCCAGAATTGGAAAATAAAACTACTTTCAAACGGGTCCGTCACCATTTCTAAAGAGTCTTCTGACTCCTATTAATTGTAATTGGCAGGACTATGTAGGCTACTCTATAGTGAAGACTATAGACTAATCTTAGTTAGGACCATAGACTACTCTATAGTCAATACTATAGACTATACTTTAGTCAATGCTATAGACTGGCCACATAATCAAAACTATAGACTAATCTATAGTCAGGACTATATAGACTAGTATATAATCAAAGCAATTATGGATTGCATTATGGAATGACATACTTTTATATACCCTTATCAGAAAAATATAGGGTGTAAAAAGTAAAAACCGGGTACTTTCTTGTCAAAATCAACAATAACCTACACATGGTAGGGTGTCTAGGTAAACTTTAGATAATTCTTATCACTTAACTCCCCTTAATATAATTCAATGAACAATGAAATGTGTAGAGAGCATCGAGTAACTATCTAATAATTATGTATATATATATGCAGACATACAAACATACATAAGGTTTTAAATAAATTTTGGTCTAGACAGTTTTTGTTCGTTTCATATTTAATCATATACTTTCGGTAATTTTTATTATCAATATTTAAATTATCAAAATATATTTACTTGTGAATAAATATTTTAATTTTTTTTTAAATAAATGTTTATTCACTAGTAAATAGTCGACACGAAATTAAAACTTAATTGTGTGGCATAATTTAATACGGAATTTTCGATTTTTTTTTTAGTTAGTTGGAATTAGAAATAAATCCATTTTTATTTTTATTATTATTTATTTCAATTATCAATTAAATTGAATTTCTATAGAATTAGTTTTTTTAAGTTTTTATTATTGGCTTTCTAATCATACATATAGTTTAATACATACAACTATAATGACCGATACTCTATATAATACAACTATTACATTTTGTTGTTGTTGTATTTTTAATTATTAATTGAAATTCATTGTGTGAATTTTTTTTTAAGTTTTTATTTGCTATAATATGAACAAATAGTTATAGAAAAAAAAAAAAAAAAAAACTAAACGTGTAGTCTTTATTAATTCAATAAAATAAAAGTACATGTATTTTGTTCAAATTAATTTCAATTGCATGTGCTGGTATTTTTTTAAATAAATATTTACAAAGAAATTATAGTTACTAGAAATAAAAAATTACCCTTCCATGAGGTGAACAAAAATTTGTTTACAATTATTTCGATTTTGTTCCAGAATTAATACTAAAAAAACTACTTTCAAACAGGTTCAAACGACCCTCTCAACAATTCTGATCTTGCTAGGGTCTTAAGAATCCTATTTATTTGTACAATTGGCAAGACTATAGACAGGACTATATAGACTACTCTATAGTCAAGACTATAGACTATTATATATTATATATAGTCAAGACTATAGTCTATTCTATAATCTATTCTATAGTCAAGGCTATGGACTGTTATATAGTCAAGACTATAAACTATTCTATAGTCAAGACCATAGACTCTTCTGTAGTCAAGTCTATAGACTATTCATAATCGAGACTATAGACTAATATATAGCAAAGGCTATAGACTATTATATAGCCAAGGATATAGAC
>NW_023997578.1:15000-20058 GCF_015586225.1 Lucilia sericata
GTAATCCTTGATCGAAAACTAAAACGGAAATACCATATAGAGGATAGAACCAACAAAGCATATCAATGTTGGTCTCTGTGTGGGAGAACTATGTACTCGAAATGGGGTCTTAGTTCAGCTATGACATATTGACTATATAATTAAGTAATTACACCAATTCTATCATACGTTTCTATAATCTGGTGAAATGCTTTGGAGGAAAAGTGTTATATAATACCACTATAGGGAGTTTAGCGTGTTTGTGGAACCATGAGCACTACGCCAAACAAATCCTTATTTAGCCTATTTCGAGGTTTATCTATAGGTGATTGGTGAAGTGTCCGATCGCATCTAGGGAACAAACATCTTCGGTAATTGTTAGAAATTGGTCCCATATAGGAGGTTGTGATGAAGTGGAACACTGTTACATAGATGACTCTAGACTGGGAGACGAAAGGGGTCTAGGGATCTACGTTGAAAACTCTAAAACCGAAATATACTACAGTTCCTATTTACAACACGATCTACCAAGCGAAAGTTCTTGCTATCGCGGCAGGTGTTAAATGGATTGGATATATGGCGCCTGCAGGGGTTGTCTTAAGCGATTATGTTAAATCTAAGACTGTATTGAACTATTAGAGAACCATAACCGTATAATCTTCCAGCGGTAAGCTCAGCATCATAGGGAAATTAGGACACTCGAGGAAAATCGGAAATTAAACTGAAAGAGAAGGGAACTTAAGGATGTTAGACTGACGAAAGCATAACCGTTCGATGCGACAAGTAGCGAGAGAATACCATTCGACTATTTGGTATAATGGAACAATGATTGGAATCACTAAAATCCTAAGGGATTCGATCCCTAAGGAATAACCCTAATGCGAGCAGAATGAAATCTAAAATCGCCGAGACTTCTGAAATTACGATTACCGAATATTATGCTCGAAAGATCAATTGTTTGTGTGATGGGGTGCGTCGATACGCTAAAACCAAAGATTATCCAAGTTTATGTATTCCATATCAGCATCTTACCTTCAAGATGAACTTGAAACAGTCCATCATGGCCTCTCTGTGGTTCAACATGCACATCATTATATGCATACATTGGTAATATTTTGTTTAGTCCAAGCTATCTAATCTTTGTGCCACAGAGGTACCGATCAACGAACGCAAAACCGTTCGAAGCAACAAGATACTAGAGAATTCCAATGCGAGCAGAATGAGAACCCTACTGAAAGCGCTGAAATCTTGATTACCAAACATTATGCTCGAAAGTTCGATTGTTTGATGGGCGCGTGATGGGGTGCGTCAATTAACTAAAACCAAAGATTATCCAAGTTGACTTATTCCATATCAGTCTCTTACCCTCAAGAGGAACTTAAAACGGTCCACCATCGCCTCTGTGCGGTACAACAAACACATTAGGTGACAATTTTTATGCATACATCGGGGAAATTCTCTTTATAAAAGATTCCAAGCTAATCTCTGTGCCACAGAAGTCCTGATCAACGACAACTCAAGAGCCAATTACTAAGTTCTTGATAAAATTCTCTTCAGAAAATAGTCGTCCAAGCTATCTAATCTTTGTGCCACAGAGGTACCGATCAACGAACGCAAAACCGTTCGACACAACAAGAGACTAAAAAATTCCAATGCGAGCAGAATGAGAACCCTACTGAAAGCGCTGAAATCTCGATACCGAGCATTATGCTCGAAAGATCGATTGTTGATGAGCTTTAGGGACATTCTGCTAAAACCAAAGATTATCTAAGTTTATGTATTCCATATCAGCTTCTCACCCTCAAGATAAACATAAAACGGTCCACCATGGCCTCTGTGTGGTACAACAAGCACATCAGGTGACAATTTATATACATCGAAAAAAATCTCATTAGAAAAGAGCCCACGCTATCTAATCTTAGTGCCACAGAGGTTCGAGGTTCAATCATCAACTTTGACATGCAGGAAATAACAATTTCTTCAATACATTCCACGCCTCTGAAGTTGTAGCCCGAAATATTATACTAACTCAAAGGCCTGATGTATGAGTCTCTCCAAGAATCTCTTCCCATGATTTGAGTTTCCACCATAAATATTCTCCTAGCACATGTATTAGACCATTAACAATCTCTTCCAGCGAATTAAGTTCAACCACAGCCAGCACTATATCTCCAAAGTGGCACCACCAATAACCAAAACAGGAAACTGTCTTTGCTCAAGTTTTAGGTCCCGTTAAACTTGAGGGTTTCACCCCATATTGCAATAACATCACGGTTCGTGAAGATCACTAGGAACATATGTATCTTAAGGGGAATGTTCCTGGGTAAGATGGCATTCAAATACTGATTTTGAATCAAAGTTCTACTGCGCCAGCTTGTTCCTTAGCTTTGAGAGCTTTCTCATCACTTTATACTGGTTGTTATAGAAGGGTTCTCATCAAACGAGTTCAAAGGAAAATTCGGAGGTTGAGGATATGAGATAAAACATAACTGATTCATTTAATCAAGAAATCTCATGATCTCTATAGATCATGTTTCTACCTTTATGTTTATTGTTGTGGTAGACTGGCAAGGGAGTAGTCTTGGGCCTGTTGTAATGTATACATGGATTACGTGGCCCTCAACTAGGACATAACAATATTAAATGGAATATGTTTGTTGCATATATTTTGGACCAGTACTGGTCCCTTGAGGAGTACTCTTTCTACGCGTGTACAGGGTTATTATCGCTCACATTGAACGAAATAGTTTAATTTGACATTGTTTATTCGAATTCAACAGGAAACGGTTGAAGTCAGATTTGAAAAGTATTTTTCAATTGAAATTTTGTATCAAATTCTTACAATCGTTGAAAAATGGATTCATTCCCTCCCATAGAGCGATAAAAGTACGACCAACCAGAATGTTATGCCTGTTTCACTAAACTTCAGCCTACCGATGGCACTCCTCAAGCTAATTATAATTAGGTGTTACAACAATCAAAATATGACCATAAATCTTAATGAAAGTTTTAAGCCACATAGTTAATTCATATATAATGGCCTCCAAAAGGAGTTCTTAAGTAATTAAGTAACTTAAATTATGAAATTTAATACTAATATAATAAACACCCTTCCGCGCCAAAAAAAAATATATATATATAAAAATTGACCCATCCCTGATACAGATACTTTGGCGTAGTTTACGTTTTATGTTAACCACGTAAAACACATTTGAAAATTAGAATCTTAAAAATATCAAACATTCACACACACACACTCTACTAACGTATTTATGTATACATGATTGTTTATTTTACTTGTATACAAAACTTACATAAATTTAACACTAACACACTGGCAATAAGTGCCACTGGGACTGGTACTGGTACCACTAGTAGTACTGGCAACACAACTAATACCACGCCTTAAATCTTAACGATACGTTATTTTATTTTTTTTCTCTGTTTTCAAACAGATTTCACGTTTCAAAGTTGTATCACAACAACAGCAACAAAATTGAAATTAAAGTGGGATTGTGTCAGCAGGCCAAAAACAAGTAAGAACAAACATACTATATATCCATAAAAAAAAAACACTCTGAAACAAGTTTGATTTTATTTGATTTGGAGGAACTCTACTCTTGACAGTAAAATACAGACTAAAATATATGGCAGCAAATGTTGCCACACTATTTACAGAAGGTGAAGCTACAGGGATGGTCGAAATCGGAAAACATTGATAGTTTCTGTTTAAGACAATCCATCTGCAAAATTAACCTTTGATTTTTGGCGAAGTAAATCAGAACCCCAAATAAACGTCAGATTTGCCGAGAATAATACTTCTATCCAGAAGATTCGTAGGAAACCGCACATTTACTTTATGTGTCTATTTCAGTTCCAGTTCAGTTCTAGTTCTGTTCTAGTTCTGTTCTAGTTCTGTTCTAGTTCTGTTCTAGTTCTGTTATAGTTCTGTTCTAGTTCTGTTCTAGTTCTGTTCTAGTTCTGTTCTAGTTCTGTTCTAGTTCTGTTCTAGTTCTGTTCTAGTTCTGTTCTAGTTCTGTTCTAGTTCTGTTCTAGTTCTGTTCTAGTTCTGTTCTAGTTCTGTTCTAGTTCTGTTCTAGTTCTGTTCTAGTTCAGTTCTAGTTCAAGTTCAGTTCTAGTTCAAGTTCAGTTCTAGTTCTGTTCTAGTTCAGTTCTAGTTCAGTTCTAGTTCATTTCTAGTTCAGTTCTAGTTCAGTTCTAGTTCAGTTCTAGTTCAGTTCTAGTTCAGTTCTAGTTCAGTTCTAGTTCAGTTCTGTTCTAGTTCAGTTCTAGTTCAGTTCTAGTTCAGTTCTAGTTCAGTTCTAGTTCAGTTCTAGTTCAGTTCTAGTTCAGTTCTAGTTCAGTTCTAGTTCAGTTCTAGTGCAGTTCTAGTTCAGTTCTAGTTCAGTTCTAGTTCAGTTCTAGTTCAGTTCTAGTTCAGTTCTAGTTCAGTTCTAGTTCAGTTCTAGTTCAGTTCTAGTTCAGTTCTAGTTCAGTTCTAGTTCAGTTCTAGTTCAGTTCTAGTTCAGTTCTAGTTCAGTTCTAGTTCAGTTCTAGTTCAGTTCTAGTTCAGTTCTAGTTCAGTTCTAGTTCAGTTCTAGTTCAGTTCTAGTTCAGTTCTAGTTCAGTTCTAGTTCAGTTCTAGTTCAGTTCTAGTTCTAGTTCAGTTCTAGTTCAGTTCTAGTTCAGTTCTAGTTCAGTTCTAGTTCAGTTCTAGTTCAGTTCTAGTTCAGTTCTAGTTCAGTTCTAGTTCAGTTCTAGTTCAGTTCTAGTTCAGTTCTAGTTCAGTTCTAGTTCAGTTCTAGTTCAGTTCTAGTTCAGTTCTAGTTCAGTTCTAGTTCAGTCTAGTTCAGTTCTAGTTCAGTTCTAGTTCAGTTGTAGTTCAGTTCTAGTTAGTTCAGTTCTAGTTTAGTTCAGTTCTAGTTTAGTTCAGTTCTAGTTTAGTTCAGTTCTAGTTTAGTTCAGTTCTAGTTTAGTTCAGTTCTAGTTTAGTTCAGTTCTAGTTTAGTTCAGTTCTAGTTTAGTTCAGTTCTAGTTTAGTTCAGTTCTAGTTTAGTTCAGTTCTAGTTTAGTTCAGTT
>NW_023997579.1:5000-26332 GCF_015586225.1 Lucilia sericata
TATGTTTCGATAAATAAAATCCGTTTTGAGAACGTTTGACAAACTTCTCGATTTTTATTATACTCACGCAGTAAACAAGGAAGTGCATTTTATAATCAACGTTATTTATTCGTCTTAATAAGTAACAAATTTCTTCATATAATGGTTGGAATTTGTTTAAATACTTAATTTTTTATTGGTTTAAATGCCATCTTTTTACTAATTTCCTGATTGTCTGAAATTGTAAATCTCCATTTTATATGCATAATATATGTTTAACATTTCCTAACATTTGTTTAACAATCTCAACTATCCAAGATTTTTAAAAATCACAATAAAAAATCAAAGAAAACATACAATTTTGTACTAAAAATTAGATTTTTTTGAAATCGGTTAACCGAGACTTAAAAACCGGATAACCCGGTTAACCGAAAACCAATGTTTTAAAAAAACCGGTTTGCGAAAAACCGAAATATGCAATAAAAACCGGTTCTTCGGTTAACCGGTTAACCGGTTTATAAACACTACCCCCGCCTAAAGGCAGGAAAAAAAAAACTTTCAATTATTAATAACAATGACGATTATCTGCTCATTAGTGTTATACAAGCTTTTGACTTCCTTCCGTTCTAAGGCAGAAGTATAACAGTTGTTATTTGTTGGTTATTACTTTTTTTATATAGAAATTTGTTTAACATTTTGAAATTGTTTTTTCCTTTCCAATTTATGGTTGGTTTTTGAAATGAATGGTGGTAAAACAAAAAAAAAAACTTTGCATATTTTCAGACGTTATAATTGTTTTAAAAACCCAAACAACAGGATAATGGTTTGTGTTGCCACTTGCCACAAAAAAATAAAAAAAAAACAAAATACAAGGACTTGATTTCATTTTTGTTCTCTTCTCTCAAGTGCTTGATGGTTGCATGGAAAAAATTTCCATGTGAATAAGATGAACAAAAAGGGCGGGCGTTTATTATTTGTAACAAAGAATGTAAAATAAAAAATATATATTTATATACATATACAGACATATATATTCTTTTTGTTATTATTCCGTTTGGAAAAATGTTATAAATTGTATTTATGCTTTGAGGCATAAATGAACTTGTGACAGTATGATGACGATAAAGATGTGATGATGTTGTGATTGCTGCTGCTTCTGTTGACAGTTATCTCTTTTTATGTGTTTTTGTGTTAATAAATTGACGTTTAGAATTCTACTTGTTTTAGCATTTATTTTCGTAATGTAACATACTTAAACTTTTTTCCACTTTTTTTTTTCTATTTATATTAATTAAAAACGTTTTACTTTTACAAATGTATCATAAAAAAGAGTCATTTATTTATCTATTTATTTATTGAATACAAATCAATTTTAGATAATTATTTCAGATGCGAGGTTAGTCTTTCAAAATACCGGAACTTTACTAGTTCAGTTCTAGTTCAGTTCTAGTTCAGTTCTAGTTCAGTTCTAGTTCAGTTCTAGTTCAGTTCTAGTTCAGTTCTAGTTCAGTTCTAGTTCAGTTCTAGTTCAGTTCTAGTTCAGTTCTAGTTCAGTTCTAGTTCAGTTCTAGTTCAGTTCTAGTTCAGTTCTAGTTCAGTTCTAGTTCAGTTCTAGTTCAGTTCTATAGTTCAGTTCTAGTTCAGTTCTAGTTCAGTTCTAGTTCAGTTCTAGTTCAGTTCTAGTTCAGTTCTAGTTCAGTTCTAATTCTGTTCAGTTCTAGTTCAGTTCTAGTTCAGTTCTAGTCTAGTTCAGTTCTAGTTCAGTTCTAGTTTCAGTTCTAGTTCAGTTCTAGTTCAGTTCTAGTTCAGTTCTAGTTCAGTTCTAGTTCAGTTCTTAGTTCAGTTCTAGTTCAGTTCTAGTTCAGTTCTAGTTCAGTTCTAGTTCAGTTCTAGTTCAGTTCTAGTTCAGTTCTAGTTCAGTTCTAGTTAAGTTCTAGTTCAGTTCTAGTTCAGTTCTAGTTCAGTTCTAGTTCAGTTTCTAGTTCGTTCTAGTTTCAGTTCTAGTTCAGTTCTAGTTCAGTTCTAGTTCAGTTTCTAGTTCAGTTCTAGTCAGTTCTAGTTCAGTTCTAGTTCAGTTCTAGTTCAGTTCTAGTTCAGTTCTAGTTCAGTTCTAGTTCAGTTCTAGTTCAGTTCTAGTTCAGTTCTAGTTCAGTTCTAGTTCAGTTCTAGTTCAGTTCTAGTTCAGTTCTAGTTCAGTCTAGGTTCTAGTCAGTTCTAGTCAGTCTAGTTCAGTTCTAGTTCAGTTCTAGTTCAGTTTCTAGTTCAGTTCTATGTTCAGTTCTAGTCAGTTCTATGTTCAGTCTAGTTCCGTTAGTTCAGTTCTAGTTCAGTTCTAGTTCAGTTCTAGTTCAGTTCTAGTTCAGTCTAGTTCAGTTCTAGTTCAGTTCTAGGTTCAGTTCTACTTCAGTTCTACTTCAGTTCTAGTTCAGTTCTAGTTCAGTTCTAGTTCAGTTCTAGATCAGTTCTCGTTCAGTTCTAGTTCAGTTCTAGTTCAGTTCTAGTTCAGTTCTAGTTCAGTCTAGTTTAGTTCTAGTTTAGTTCTAGTTCAGTTCTAGTTCAGTTCTAGTTCAGTTCTAGTTCAGTTCTAGTTCAGTTCTAGTTCAGTTTCTAGTTCAGTTCTAGTTCGGTTCTAGTTCAGTTCTAGTTCAGTTCTAGTTCAGTTCTAGTTCAGTTCTAGTTCAGTTCTAGTTCAGTTCTAGTTCAGTTCTAGTTCAGTTCTAGTTCAGTTCTAGTTCAGTTCTAGTTCAGTTCTAGTTCAGTTCTAGTTCAGTTCTAGTTCAGTTCTAGTTCAGTTCTAGTTCAGTTCTAGTTCAGTTCTAGTTTAGTTCTAGTTCAGTTCTAGTTCAGTTCTAGTTCAGTTCTATTTCAGTTCTAGCTCAGTTCTAGTTCAGTTCTAGTTCAGTTCTAGTTCAGTTCTAATTCAGATCTAGTGTTTTGTACTACTGATTAAGGAATGTTTCCCCATACACCGTAATCGGTAACGAAAACAAAATTTCATACATTCGAGACGAAAAAAACTTATTTTTTTTTCGGTACAAATATATGAAATTTCGTTTTCTGCACTGATTACGGTGTATGCGGAAATGAGCCTTTAGATCGACGGTGGCAATTGGCCAAACATACCCCTGAGGGCATTGTGTTATTCTCACTTATACACACGCAACATGAATTTCTCATCAACAATTAGTTTAGTTGCTCTCTTTATGAAATGATACACAGAGTTTGTATGAATACTTTCGATAGATAGATTTATTAGACAAATAGCTATTTTTAATTAATATATTTGTATTTGTCAAGCAATTAATTGCCGAAATTTTTTTCGATTAACCGATTCGATTTTGGCTAAATACATTTCACTGAATTAGGTTAAAAATTGCATAGCGTAATCTCTGCATTAAAACCTGCTTTTAATTCAGCACTTTTTTTCAACGAATTCGCTCTTTTCTATGAAGGAGTTTTGGCAAACACTGCGTGTGAGTACGTTGTTGTAAATATCGTAACGGCCGAAAAGCACCCGGGGGTGGAATAGGACTCCTAGCATTATATCTAATAATTCTAGATGGATTTAATTGTTTCTGATAAAGTTCTTTAGCGAGACATGCTTCCTCAAGTTCGTCATGGTAGTTATTATCATATTTTGGAATAATTTTACTTAATTCTATAGGTAATATTTCATTTATTCCATCTTTCAAATGAATAATATATCTCCTCTCCATTTCGTAATACCTCCAGATACGATTCGCCAGTTCTTTGTCTAATTTCACTTCGTATTTATTAAGGCCCAAGTAATGGTCCAATAATTTTAGATGGATTTAATTGACTCTGATAAAGTTCTTTAGCGAGACATGCTTCCTCAAGTTCGTCATGGTAGTTAATATCATATTTTGGAATAATTTGACTTAATTCTGTAGGTAATATTTCATGTTTTCCATCTTTCAAACGATTAATATATTTCCTCTCCATTTCGTAATACCTCCAGATACGATTCGCCAGTTCTTTGTCTAATTTCACTTCGTATTTATTAAGGCCCAAGTAAGGGTCCAATAATTTTAGATGGATTTAATTGACTCTGATAAAGTTCTTTAGCGAGACATGCTTCCTCAAGTTCGTCATGGTAGTTAATATCATATTTTGAATAATTTGACTTAATTCTGTAGGTAATATTTCATGTTTTCCATCTTTCAAACGATTAATATATCTCCTCTCCATTTCGTAATACCTCCAGATACGATTCGCTAGTTCCTTGTCTAATTTCACTTCGTAATTATTAAGGCCCAAGTAATGGTCCAATAATTTTAGATGGATTTAATTGACTCTGATAAAGTTCTTTAGCGAGACATGCTTCCTCAAATTCGTCATGGTAGTTAATATCATATTTTGGAATAATTTGACTTAATTCTGTAGGTAATATTTCATGTTTTCCATCTTTCAAACGCTTAATATATCTCCTCTCCATTTCGTAATACCTCCAGATACGATTCGCTAGTTCCTTGTCTAATTTCACTTCGTATTTATTAAGGCCCAAGTAATGGTCCAATAATTTTAGATGGATTTAATTGACTCTGATAAAGTTCTTTAGCGAGACATGCTTCCTCACGTTCGTCATGGTAGTTAATATCATATTTTGGAATAATTTGACTTAATTCTGTAGGTAATATTTCATGTTTTCCATCTTTCAAACGATTAATATATCTCCTCTCCATTTCGTAATACCTCCAGATACGATTCGCTAGTTCCTTGTCTAATTTCACTTCGTAATTATTAAAGCCTAAGTCTTGGGACAATTTAGTTAAAAAAGTTTGTTTACTCTATCATTGGTATACAAAGAAAATGGTCTAGCCGTTTGATCTTTGTTTTTCGCATTTATGATATTGTTGTGATCTTGGTGGAACAGTGCAGGAACTTCGTTTCTAATCGATTGAAAACATGGAACTGTTGTCAAAGCACTAGTAGACAGGGGTTTAATACAATGTTGGTTTGTTGTTCTTTTATCTGCCACAACTAATTCCGCAGATTTTCCACAGCAATCAAGATTACCGTAATAATAATTATTTTTTTTTAAGACGTTTGTAATTTTCTCATATAGTTTTTCGATATTTGACGAACACTTCAATTCTAAATAAACTTTACAATAGCTGTTTATAAATGGTGTACCACTTTTCGTACATCTTGGTGAGGTCACTAAATCGGGAACGCTGTAAAATACCGTAACATTGGGTTGCAACTGTTCAATTTTGGTGGGCAAAATATTTTCCGAATCATCATGATCCATATGAGCAGCATCAATACTACCACGGCAGTGGACATTGACGAATGTTATATGTGTATCCTTTAAGAAAACATTCGATTGTATAGGATTTAAAATGTCTTCTATAAAATTTACTTTCGTATCACTTGCGTAAATGATGTTATTTTCCATTCCATGAGTCATTGTTATGAAATATAAACACATAAGCGCACTGAGATCTTTACAACTCAAGAATTCGATCAACTTTAAAATTTCCGATCGTTTAAAATCTTGTATAACAATGTAAGGTGTTCTGGAGATTTGAAATTGTTGTATTAATTGCTGAACATCCTTTTCGCTGCCCTCACGTGTGTTGTGATTTGCAAAATAATATTGATTGATGATAATTGCTAAGGCTGGATTAACATTATTAAAATATAAATCAACATTTGCTTTTGATATCACCGATATTGCACAGAAAATTTTCAAAATCATGTGCAATTCCTTAGCTGATATAAATGGTTGATTTTCTAATATTTTTAATAAATTGTGTAACATTGCGTCGCCAGACTTCTCATGATAGTCTTGAAAAAAGAACGCGTTTTCCAAATTACTCATTACAAAAGTGTAGTAATCTGTTAAGAATAATCCTTTGATAGTTTCAAAATTAAATTTTTTATAAAATGTTGGTAAAATATCATAAAAAGTACAAATCACTTTTAAGTTGTAGCGTAAATGTGTATTACGCTCAATTGCTTCAATTACTAAACGCAAGTTTCTAGCGCGACAAGGATAATAGTAGCAATTGATCACAATGATGATTGACGAGTAATACACGAAGTTCGTATTCCTTATATATTCATAGATCTTATCTTCCTTTAATATATTTACATCCAAATTTCGAATAGAATCATATGATGGTGAATATTTGTTCCAAATTTCTTTTCGATATTCATGATCAAAACAGTCCACAATGATCAGCTTTATTCTCAATCCCAGTGTTTCTAAATCTTGTTTTTCCATATTATAGAACAATGACATTGTTTAATTGAATTACTGGTTTACGTTTTTTGTTGTCAATAATTATAATTTTATTTTATTATTTAGTTTTTATTTGTGCTTGTGAAATGTTATTGATGACAAAGAATTAAATTATTTTATCAGCTGATAACTTTTTTAATCTTTTGTGTAGTGTGTGCTTTCTGTCAAAAGTTTAGGGTTCTATAGTTAAAACAAAAAGTCGACTTTTTTTTTTAAACTGTTGGAAAAAACTAACATTTTTATTTTTTCTTCTTTTCCAATTTCTTTCGATTTTTCGAATTTTTACGGATTTTCTACTTTATTTGTATTTTCTTTTTGTTATAATAACAAAATAAAGCAAAATTTGCTCTTAAACTACTCGCTCGTTATTTTTTTTTGGAGCAAAATAGTCAACTTCGACTTTTTTGACATTTTTCGACAAAAAGTCGATTGTTCGATTATTCGATTTATAGAACCCTATTAAGAATATATTTTGTTTACATTTCAAATGTTACTTTTGACAGTAAGCTAATTCCACTACAAAACAAAATAGAACAGAACTAGAACAAAACTAGAATTAGAAAAGAACTAGAACAGAACTGGAACAGAACTAGAAAAGAACTAGAACAGAACTGGAACAGAACTAGAACAGAACTAGAACAGAACTAGAACAGAACAGAACTAGAACAGAATTAGAACAGAACTAGAACAGAACAGAACTAGAACAGAACTAGAGTAGAACTAGAACAGAACTAGAGTAGAACTAGAACAGAACTAGAACAGAACTAGAACAAAACTAGAACAAAACTAGAACAGAACTAGAACAGAACTAGAACAGAACTAGAACAGAACTCGAACAGAACTCGAACAGAACTAGAACAGAATAGAACAGAATAGAACAGAAACTAGAACAGAACTAGAACAGAACTAGAACAGAACTAGAACAGAAACTAGAACAGAACTAGAACAGAACTAGAACAGAACTAGAACAGAACTAGAACAGAACTAGAACAGAACTAGAACACAACTAGAACACAACTAGAACACAACTAGAACAGAACTAGAACAGAACTAGAACAGAACTAGAACAGAACTAGAACAGAACTAGAACAGAACTAGAACAGAACTAGAACAGAACTAGAACAGAACTAGAACAGAACTAGAACAGAACTAGAACAGAACTAGAACAGAACTAGAACTAGAACAGAACTAGAACAGAACTAGAACAGAACTAGAACAGAACTAGAATTGAACTAGAATTGAACTAGAACAGAACTAGAACAGAACTAGAACAGAACTAGAACAGAACTAGAACAGCACTAGAACAGAACTAGAACAGAACTAGAACAGAACTAGAACAGAACTAGAACAGAACAGAACTAGAACAAAACAAAGAACTAGAACAGAACTAGAACAGAACTAGAACTAGAACCAACTAGAACAGAACTAGAACAGAACTAGAACAGAACTAGAACAGAACTAGAACAGAACTAGAACAGAACTAGAACAGAAACTGAACAGAACTAGAACGAACTAGAAACAAACTAGAACAGAACTAGAACAGAACTAGAACAGAACTAGAACAGAACTAGAACAGAACTAGAACAGAACTAGAACAGAAACTAGAACAGAAACTAGACAGAACTAGAACAGAACTAGACAGAACTAGAACAGAACTAGAACAGAACTAGAACAGAACTAAGAACAGAACTAGAACAGAACTAGAACAGAACTAGAACAGAACTAGAACAGAACTAGAACAGAACTAGAACAAACTAGAACAGAACCTAGAACAGAACTAGAAACTAGAACAGAAGAACAGAACTAGAACAGAACTAGAACAGAACAGAAACTAGAACAGAACTAGAACAAGCTAACTAGAACAGACCAAACTAGAACAGAACTAGAACAGAACTAGAACAGAACTAGAACAGAACTAGAACAGAACTAGAACAGAACTAGAACAGAACTAGAACAGAACTAGAAAAGAACTAGAAAAGAACTAGAACAGAACTAGAACAGAACTAGAACAGAACTAGAACAAAACTAGAACAGAGCTAGAACAGAACTAGAACTAGAACAGAACTAGAACAGAACTAGAACAGAACTAGAACAGAACTAGAACCGAACTAGAACAGAACTAGAACAGAACTAGAACAGAACTAGAACAGAACTAGAACAGAACTAGAACAGAACTAGAACAGAACTAGAACAGAACTAGAACAGAACTAGAACAGAACTAGAACAAAACTAGAACAGAACTAGAACAGAACTAGAACAGAACTAGAACAGAACTAGAGCAGAACTAGAACAGAACTAGAACAGAACTAGAACAGAACTAGAACAGAACTAGAACAGAACTAGAACAGAACTAGAACAGAACTAGAACAGAACTAGAACAGAACTAGAACAGAACAAGAACAGAACTAGAACAGATCTAGAACAGAACTAGAATTGACCTAGAACAATACTAGAACAGAACTAGAACAGAACTAGAACAGAACTAGAACAGAACTAGAACAGAACTAGAACAGAACTAAAACAGAACTAGAACAGAAATAGAACAGAAATAGAACAGAACTAGAACAGAACTAGAACAGAACTAGAACAGAACTAGAACAGAACTAGAACAGAACTAGAACAGAACTAGAACAGAACTAGAACAGAACTAGAACAGAACTAGAACAGAACTAGAACAGAACTAGAACAGAACTAGAACAGAACTAGGTCAGAATATAACTAGACCCTGTGGAATCTATATTTCTTCCCCCTTTAAGTGTTCCAGTTATCTTAAAATAAACACCTACCAATTAACTATTTTTCTCTTTAGTTTTTCATATTCTCTTTCACTAAAAGTTTCTTAACTGTCCTCGTATTTAATTGAAAGAGTTTTTCAATTTAGTTTCTTTTATAAGCCTACTTTCAAGCATTTTTCCCTTTTTATACATATTTATAATTTTAGTGTTGCTGTGTACTACAATTTTTGCAATTTCATGCTAAATTTTATGCTTGTTAATTTTTATTTATTTCTATAATATAAATTTATTTTTTCTAAATTTTTTTTATCCTCTTCTATACTCTTTCAGCATTATCGTATGCATCCTTTTTTCAATCTTATAATTTTCATAATTTTTCTCCTTTTTTATTAAATTTTTTTCGTATTTATTCAAGTCTTTTTTGTTGAAGTATTCATTAATTAGCGTTGTATACTTGTTAAATAGAAAGTTTTTCATGATTTCATTTTATATAGGATTTTACAGTTTCTATTTGTATACTGTAGCAATGAGTTTTTGTAAAATATTTTCATTGCTTATTCATTGCATTTTATATTAAACGCTTAATGAGAAAATTTTGTATCCACTTAAACCAACTACGGCATTTTATTATTGTGAGATTTATATTTGAAATAAAAAAAGGAGGGAAACGTAAATATTTTTTGGTAACTTTACTATTACTAGCTTGTTATTAGAGTTTTAATGGTGGGGAAAACACCGCCCACAACATATAAGTAGTTATATAAAGGTGGGTAGTGAGTAAAGGATGCCAGATGTTAGTTATATTTGTGGGTTTGAAAAATATGAACAGTCAATCGTTTAACACTTTATTCTATATTAAAGTCTCAAAAAAATCGAGAATAGGATCTGAACTAGAACTAAACTAGAACTGAACTAGAACAGAACTAGAACAGAACTAGAATTGAACTAGAACAGAACTAGAATTGAACTAGAACAGAACTAGAACAGAACTAGAACAGAACTAGAACAGAACTAGAACAGAACTAGAACAGAACTAGAACAGAACTAGAACCGAACTAGAACAGAACTAGAACAGAACTAGAACAGAACTAGAACAGAACTAGAACAGAACTAGAAAGAACTAGAAACAGAACTAGAACAGAACTAGAACATAACTAGAACAGAACTAGAACAGAACAGAACAGAATCTAGAACAGAACTAGAACAGAACTAGAACAGAACTAGAACAGAACTAGAACAGAACTAGAACAGAACTAGAACAGAACTAGAACAGAACTAGAACAGAACTAGAACAGAACTAGAACAGAACTAGAACGAAACTAGACTAGAACAGAACTAGAACAGAACAGACAGAACTAGAACTAGAACAGAACTAGAACAGAACAGAACTAGAACTAGACAGCACTAGAACGAGAACTAGAACAGAGACTAGAACAGAAACTAGAACAGAACTAGAACAGAACTAGAACAGAACTAGAACAGAACTAGAACAGAACTAGAAGAACTAGAACAGAACTAGAACAGAACTAGAACAGAACTAGAACAGAACTAGAACCGAACTAGAACAGAACTAGAACAGAACTAGAACAGAACTAGAACAGAACTAGAACAGAACTAGAACAGAACTAGAACAGAACTAGAACAGAACTAGAACTAGAACAGCACTAGAACTAGAACAGCACTAGAACAGACTAGAACAGAACTAGAACAGAACTAGAACAGAACTAGAACAGAACTAGAACAGAACTAGAACAGAACTAGAACAGAACTAGAACGAACTAGAACAGAACTAGAACAGAACTAGAACAGAACTAGAACAGAACTAGAACAGAACTAGAACAGAACTAGAACAGAACTAGAACAGAACTAGAAAAACTAGAACGAACTAACAGAACTAGAACAGAACTAGAACAGAACTAGAACAGAACTAGAACAGAACTAGAACAGAACTAGAACAGAACTGAACAGAACTAGAACAGGACTAGAACAGAACTGGAACAGAACTAGAATAGAACTAGAACAGACTAGAACAGAACTAGAACAGAATTAGAACAGAACTAGAACAGAACTAGAACAGAACTAGAACAGAACTAGAACAGAACTAGAACAGAACTAGAACAGAACTAGAACAGAACTAGAACAGAACTAGAACAGAACTAGAACAGAACTAGCAAAGAACTAGCACAGAACTAGACCAGACTATAGACTAGACTATATAGACTACACTATAGACTACACTATAGACTAGACATTAGACTACACTACAGACTGGACTATAGACTACACTGTAGACGAGGCTATAGTCCAGAATGTGGACGAGAATACTATAGACGAGACGATAGACTAGACTATAGTTTAAACTATAGATTAATTTACAGATTATTATCACCTGATTTAAGTAGTTATCATTTAACTGTTTTAAGTAACTTACAATTTAAATTTATATAATTATCAATTAAAAAACTTTTTTTGAGATAACTACATCTGGCATATCTTTTTTCTCTCTTCTCATTACAACGAAAATCTTCACTATCACTATTATCTTCAGACCTATTCTTTCAACATTATTTTCAAATTGTTGCTTGTTTTCCAGTTGGCTAAATATTTCTTTTTTTTCGACTTCCATTTTGTTATGCTCCCTTACTACGTTTAACATGTACTTGAGCTCTGGTTGGAGTAGTTTCCCCCACTAGTTAAACTTACGACTACTAATGCTGAAATACATATAAACACAATTATTTTCCCTTTTACTCCTCTGTACTAGTACTGGTTTTTGAAGTACTCTTGTGCAAATTGTATAGAGTTTCAGTTTTTATATTTATTTAATATTTTTTGTTGATCTACTCCTTTCATACTCTGATAAGTGCGTAGGTAAAAATATGAATGGCTGGATTTTCGGTTTTATGATTTTTTTTTTTTTGCAGCACAGAAAATTTATTTTTGTTAACGGATGAAATATTTTTTAATCGTAATATAACTTAAGTGGTGAGATTGTTATTTGTGTTTAAAAAAATATATGTTGCATGAAAATTCATTAAGAGTTTCAAAAAAAAAATTCTAAATAAATGAAATCATAGAAGCTAACCTGCGAGAAATAAAGATTTCAAGTTTTTATTTCTTGCAGTTTCGACTGCTTTAAACCCAACCCCTTAACTTTTTAAGAAAAACTATAAAAATATTTAATTTTATTTTTTGTTTAAATTGTATTTCATTTTAATTTACTTAATTATTATATATGTATTACATTTATTTATTTGCTTAAGTTTAAAACTAAAAAAATATTTTTAATTTTTATAAATATTGCACAGTTTTGGTGTTTTATTTCACCTAAAATTACGAAATAATCTTATTTCTATTTACAAAATCCTATTTATTTTAATAAATATTCAACAAATATAATTATTTACGAACGCTCTTAAGTTAAATTATAAAACAACTTGGTATTACTTATTCTAAAAAAAAACTTTTACAACGGACAACCGTGCACGTAACTGACATTGCGAAATATGGCCGCTGCTGCTGCTGATGTTAGAAAATTACAGGGATTGGTAGCGTTGAAAGATGTTAAGCCGGGCGGGCCCAAACAGCCAAAGGGTTTCCTGAACCATTTTCCGCTACATATTCCTTTTCATGGAAGCCTGATGGCGTATTGTTCTAGGCGCAGTTGATTTTGAACGTTTCCCATTTGGTTCTAGTGGGCGGAAATGGAAAACAGAGAAAAAATTAGGTTAGACTTATGATCTAGGTTATAGATTTGAACTATGGGCTAGAAATAAACTAGAGACTAGACTATAGAAAACACTATAGAAAAGACTATAGACTATACAAAAGACTAGACTTTAGAATAGAATATAGACTAGACTATAGGCAAGACTATATACAAAACTAGAGACAGGATCATAGACGAGGCTATAAACTAGACTATAGACACGAATATAAACTAGACTATAGAACTAGAATTAAAAACTAGAACTAAACTAGAACTGAACTAGAACTGAACTAGAAACTGACTAAACTAGAACTAGAACTGAACTAGAACTGAACTAGAACTGAACTAGAACTGAACTAGAACTGAACTAGACTGAACGAGAACTGAACTAGAACTGAACTAGAACTGAACTAGAACTGAACTAGAACTGAACTAGAACTGAACTAGATCTGAACTAGAACTGAACTAGAACTGAACTAGAACTGAACTAGAACTGAACTAGAACTGAACTAGAACTGAAATAGAACTGAACTAGAACTGAACTAGAACTGAACTAGAACTGAACTAGAACTGAACTAGAACTGAACTAGAACTGAACTAGAACTGACTAGAACTGAACTAGAACTGAACTAGAACTGAACTAGAACTGAACTAGAACGAACTAGAACTGAACTAGAACTGAACTAGACTGAACTAGAACTGAACTAGAACTGAACTAGAACTGAACTAGAACTGAACTAGGAACTGAACTAGAACTGACTAGAACTGAACTAGAACTGAACTAGAACTGAACTAGAACTGAACTAGAACTGACTAGAACTGAACTAGAACTGAACTAGAAACTGAACTAGAACTGAACTAGAACTGACTAGAACTGAACTAGAACTGAACTAGAACTGAACAGAAAACTAGAACTGAACTAGAACTGACTAGAACTGAACTAGAACTGAACTAGAACTGAACTAGAACTGAACTAGAACTGAACTAGAACTGAACTAGAACTGAACTAGAACTGACTAGAACTGAACTAGAACTGAACTAGAACTGAACTAGAACTGAACTAGAACTGAACTAGAACTGAACTAGGAACTGAACTAGAACTGAACTAGAACTGAACTAGAACTGAACTAGAACTGAACTAGAACTGAACTAGAAACTGAACTAGAACTGAACTAGAACTGAACTAGAACTGAACTAGAACTGAACTAGAACTGAACTAGAACTGAACTAGAACTGAACTAGAACTGAACTAGAACTGAACTAGAACTGAACTAGAACTGAACTAGACTGAACTAGAAGAACTAGAACTGAACTAGAACTGAACTAGAACTGAACTAGAACTGAACTAGAACTGAACTAGAACTGAACTAGAACTGAACTAGAACTGAACTAGAACTGAACTAGAACTGAACTAGAACTGAACTAGAACTGAACTAGAACTGAACTAGAACTGAACTAGAACTGAACTAGAACTGAACTAGAACTGAACTAGAACTGAACTAGAACTGAACTAGAACTGAACTAGAACTGAACTAGAACTGAACTAGAACTGAACTAGAACTGAACTAGAACTGAACTAGAACTGAACTAGAACTGAACTAGAACTGAACTAGAACTGAACTAGAACTGAACTAGAACTGAACTAGAACTGAACTAGAACTGAACTAGAACTGAACTAGAACTGAACTAGAACTGAACTAGAACTGAACTAGAACTGAACTAGAACTGAACTAGAACTGAACTAGAACTGAACTAGAACTGAACTAGAACTGAACTAGAACTGAACTAGAACTGAACTAGAACTGAACTAGAACTGAACTAGAACTGAACTAGAACTGAACTAGAACTGAACTAGAACTGAACTAGAACTGAACTTGAACTAGCCTAGACCAGTGTTTTTTCTTTAGATTATTATTTCTATTACAATTATCTTTGCTGCGAATTACTTTTTTCACTTACCTCCGATTTTGATACCACGTTTTTCACTTGTGTCTCCGACAAATTTAAAGTTTCTGCCACATCGCTTCTATCGGCCACACTCAGATACTTTTGACAACGAAATTTTCTCTCCAAATATGCCAACTGGGGCATGTGTAAAAGCTGTCCGCCGACGTCTAGGTTTTCGACCGCTTTTCGGCAAACCCATTTTATGTTCTCCCAAAAATCCACCCCCATGTGTTTGAGGCAATTGGCTGCTTACGGAATGTTCATTATCATTAATAAAGTGGGAAGAGGTCAAGACTAGATTCATTGTTGCTAAATAATAAATGACATTGGATACGTTTGACCATTATAATGACAATTTAAAGCTTCTGATCGGGAGAGGAACGATCTTCTATATCAATATCTGAATTGTTGTCGGAAATGTCGGAGTCTGAAAGAAAGTAAAATTAAATTTTAAGTAAAAAAAAAATCTGATGCTTCACGTGTCAACGCTTAACCTCCTACCAAGACTTGATAACCAGAGTTTTTTAAAAATAACTTCTGTTTTATTGAATTAATGTAGTTTAGTGAAAAGATTTGCATTTACAACAACCCCTGTTAATATAATTATTTCCCTCATTACCAGACAATATCCATCAAATAACCATTAATGTTTATTTTTTTTCTACGTTTCAAGTGGGCGTTCGTCCTCTACAATAACTTTTCATAACTCTTCAAATGTGAACTCATCTTCGTCATCAACATGCTCATCATTTCGTGTTTTTAACACCTCTTCAGATACATTTAACAGTTAAAGCTTGTGGGTTTAAAAAAATACACACGATTCCCATTTCCTTATAAAAACACCACATGCTTAAAATGGCGTATAAAAATAGTATTGAAATTGTAGATCTAATTGGTTTTATTTTTATCCTGTTCTTATATCCTGTCTATATTATTTTTTTCGAATAATTTTTTTTTTTAATAAACTGCTTGTGTTCTTTTTGCAGACTTTTATTCGACGACCACAAAGGTCGATTTTTTTGTGGCCACAGAAGTCACAGCGTGAACGATTAAGTTCACGTGTTTTAGCAAAATTATTTTTAGTTTAAAATATTTAGAGCGTAATGAGGAGAAATATCCTCTATATTTCTTTATTGGTAGATTACAAACAGTTTGGATTCAAAGATTTGCGAAGATAAATATTTTGGGATCCACAATCTCAACATTTACTTATAAGTACAAGACAAAAAAACGACTTTCTTTAAGTCTGGACTATGTATATACTAGACTATAGACTATACTATAGACCAGACTATAAACTAGATTATAGACTAGAATATAGACTATAGACTAGAATATAGACTATAGACTAGCCTATAGACTAGACTATAGACTAGACTATAGACTAGACTAGACTATAGACTAGACTATAGACTAGACTATAGATTAGACTATAGACTAGACTAGACTATAGACTAGACTATAGACTAGACTATACACTAGACTATAGACTCGACTATAGACTAGACTATAGACTAGACTATAGACTAGACTATAGATTAGACTATAGACTAGTCTATTGACTAGACTATAGATTAGACTAAAGACTAGTCTATTGACTAGACTATAGATTAGACTATAGACTAGACTATAGACTAGACTAAAGACTAGACTATAGACTAGACTATAGACTAGACTATAGACTAGACTATAGACTAGACTATAGACTAGACTATAGACTAGACTATAGACTAGACTATAGACTAGACTATAGACTAGACTATAGACTAGACTATAGACTAGACTATAGACTATAGACTAGACTATAGACTAGACTATAGACTAGACTATTGACTAGACTATAGACTAGACTATAGACTAGACTATAGACTAGACTATAGATTAGACTATAGACTAGACTATATATTCGACTATAGACTAGACTATAGACTAGACTAGACTATAGACTAGACTATAGACTAGACTATAGACTAGACTATAGATTAGACTATAGACTAGACTATAGACTAGACTATAGACTAGACTATAGATTCGACTATAGACTAGACTATAGACTAGACTAGACTATAGACTAGACTATAGACTAGACTATAGACTAGACTATAGATTAGACTATAGACTAGACTATAGACTAGACTATATACTAGACTATAGACTAGACTATATACTAGACTATAGACTAGACTATAGACTAGACTATAGACTAGACTATAGACTAGACTATAGACTAGACTATAGACTAGACTATAGACTAGACTATAGACTGGACTATAGACTAGACTATAGACTAGACTATAGACTAGACTATAGACTAGACTATAGACTAGACTATAGATTAGACTAAAGACTAGACTATACACTAGACTATAGACTAGACTATAGACTAGACTATAGACTAAACTATAGACTAGACTATAGACTAGACTATAGACTAGACTATAGACTAGACTATAGACTAGACTAGACTATAGACTAGACTATAAACTAGACTATAGACTAGACTATAGACTAGACTATAGACTAGACTATAGACTAGACTATAGACTAGACTATAGACTAGGCTATAGACTAGACTATAGACTAGACTATAGACTAGACTATAGACTAGACTATAGACTAGACTATAGAGACTATAGACTAGACTATAGACTAGACTATAGACTAGACTATAGACTAGACTATAGACTAGACTATAGACTAGACTATAGACTAGACTATAGACTAGACTATAGACTAGACTATAGACTAGAAATAGACTAGACTATAGACTAGACTATAGACTAGACTATAGACTAGACTATAGACTAGACTATAGACTAGACTATAGACTAGACTATAGACTAGACTATAGACTAGACTATAGACTAGACTATAGACTAGACTATAGACTAGACTATAGACTAGACTATAGACTAGACTATAGACTAGACTATAGACTAGACTATAGACTAGACTATAGACTAGACTATAGACTAGACTATAGACTAGACTATAGACTAGACTATAGACTAGACTATAGACTAGACTATAGACTAGACTATAGACTAGACTATAGACTAGACTAGACTAGACTATAGACTAGACTATAGACTAGACTATAGACTAGACTAGACTAGACTATAGACTAGACTATAGACTAGACTAGACTATAGACTAGACTATAGACTAGACTATAGACTAGACTATAGACTAGACTATAGACTAGACTATAGACTAGACTATAGACTAGACTATAGACTAGACTATAGACTAGACTATAGACTAGACTATAGACTAGACTATAGACTAGACTATAGACTAGACTATAGACTAGACTATAGACTAGACTATAGACTAGACTATAGACTAGACTATAGACTAGACTATAGACTAGACTATAGACTAGACTATAGACTAGACTATAGACTAGACTATAGACTAGACTATAGACTAGACTATAGACTAGACTATAGACTAGACTATAGACTAGACTATAGACTAGACTATAGACTAGACTATAGACTAGACTATAGACTAGACTATAGACTAGACTATAGACTAGACTATAGACTAGACTATAGACTAGACTATAGACTAGACTATAGACTAGACTATAGACTAGACTATAGACTAGACTATAGACTAGACTATAGACTAGACTATAGACTAGACTATAGACTAGACTATAGACTAGACTATAGACTAGACTATAGACTAGACTATAGACTAGACTAGACTAGACTAGACTATAGACTATAGACTATAGACTATAGACTATAGACTATAGACTATAGACTATAGACTATAGACTATAGACTATAGACTATAGACTATAGACTATAGACTAGACTAGACTAGACTAGACTATAGACTAGACTAGACTATAGACTAGATTAGACTATAGACTAGACTAGACTATAGACTAGACTAGACTATAGACTAGACTAGACTATAGACTAGACTAGACTAGACTATAGACTAGACTAGACTATAGACTTGTAACGATTCACGCGTTGTGCCCTATCCTTTAGAAGACCTGTGCTACCTGTTATTCCGACCGTGCTCAGGGTTTGGGGTGGTGTTCTTGTCTCCATCAGGATAGGCTAAGAACCGCACATTCATTTAAAAAAGGTAGCTTTAAAATATTAACTAAACTAAAACCAAAAAAAAAAAAATAAAGAAAGTTTGAATTTAAAAATCTCGAGAAGATGGTGGCATTTCTTCTCATTCTAGACCCTCCCAACCTTACTATCTTTAAAAAAAAATCTGCAAGATAGCCCTATAATGATTCCCTATCTACATGTTTAACTAACCTTTCGTGGAATAAAATTTAATTTAGATTGTCATTATTAAAATCTAATAATTAAACAAATTTATTATTAAAATGCAAATTGTTTACAAACTTCATATTAAACATTAATAAAGATAATTGGCTAAGTATTGTTGTGTAATGTAATGGTTTGTTTTATTTTGAAGTATTCTAAATTGAAATATTCAACAATAAAAAAATTTAAGTTTATTTTCAAATGTTGTTAACATAAATCTTTAAGATATTATGTTAATAACATAAATGCTTTAACATAAAAAAAATATTCAATTTAGAACACTTATGTAGATAGAGAATTTAAATGAACACTATAGTAAACACAATTTAAAACTTACCAAACATAATCCAACGATGACAACAGGCCTGATGTGATGCTGAATTAGGGTTTATTATTTAATTTTGAATTTTAAATTATCATATTTTTATAGATTTTTAAATGTATTTATGTATGTATGTTAGTGTATATGTGTGGGTGTATAAAGTGTTAGTACAAGTTTTAAGTTAATTTAAATTATGATTAAGTTTAATTTTAGATAAAGTTAAGTTAATTAAATTGAAATTAAGTTAAAATTAAGTTAGATTATTATCAAAAATTAGATAAAATTTAAGAAAATTTAAGATTTTCGTTAAATTATTGTAATTTTAGAAAAGTTTAAGTATTTAAGATCTTAGGTTTAGATAATTTAATTAGATTTTATGTTAAATTATATATTTAAGTTTTTTTTTTTTTTTTGATAAAGATGATAGTTTTAGTAGCTTTAAGTTAAATTAGCTTTAGTTTAGCGTTTTATTAAACCAATTAGTTTTAGAGGCTTCTCAAAATTAGAATTAGATTTAATTTAAGTTTAGATTTAGCGTTTAATTAGGATGAAATAAGTTTTAGTGATTAAATTAGTTTAGATTTTAAGTTTAAGTAGGTTTTAGATAAGTTTTTCCTGATTTTAGTTTAGATAATTAGTTATATGTTAGTTTTAGTTTGATTCTTGTAGAATTTTAGAAAGATGCTGAGGATTTATCCATGCTTATTTTAAAAATTTCCAAAATTAAGTGTAAATTATCCCCAAATTTCTTCTATTTGATTGAGTAATAACTTGAAATGATGGAAAAATTGAGAAATTCTGAATTATCATAAGTAATTGGCCAATAAAATTTATATAATTGCTTGGTTAGTTCTTTATCTTTTGCAAATAATTTATTTGCCAATGCAATAATTCCGCTTTCACGAACCTGTATATATAATGTTCTTAATGGAAGTTTATTCATTATGTATTCAAAATTTTACCTGATTTTAATTCAATTCCCTTTTTTTTTATTTGCAAAAGAAATGATGATAATGTCCGTCTGTATTCAATTTTATATTCTTCAAAACGGAAATTGATTAATAATATTGTATTTCCGTATTGTTAAAAAAAAATTTTCAAATGAAAATTTTTGAAATACAAATTTTTCAATACATACAAAAGTTTTTACGAAAATTGTTGTTGGAAATTTTAAAGTATTTGAAACCCAATAAACAATTTGAAAACACATAGCCCTCACAAAACAGATACAGCTTAAGATATGCACAAGCAGATCGACAACTGGATCTGGAAAGGGCGATTTTGAAACTAAATGCTCTTGACCTCACAAAACAGATACAGCTTAAGATATGCCTAAGCATATCGATAACTGAATCTGAAAAGGGCAAAGTCAAACTAAAATTTGAAAAATGTAATAAGTCTTAAGTCCAGATGTCTTTTGCATGATATATTCCTGTACTGTTGCTGTCTATGTCTTGTAATTCGTAATTATACTGTCCTATTTTACGCAAAACTTTGGCTTGAATGCCCACTGGAGCAAGTTTTGAGTTAAAATTATTAATTTTTGAGCTTTGCGCAAAATTTCGTCTGATAACAGTCTGTCCGATAGTAAAGTCCTTTGTCCGAGAACGTAGGTTGTATGTCCCGCGTTTTTGTCGAAGGCCTTTTTAATCAACTCTCTAATTTTGTTCCGTATTAAAGTAAATTCGTCCTGTCGTTCGATTATTAAGTCACTGTCAGCCAAAAGATTAAGTCTTCTCAAAAGTTTATAGTCCTTACCGTGAGTCACCATAGTCTGTCCGAAAACTACTTGATATGGGGTCCTGCCAATGGATTGATGGATACTATTTCGAAGAGAACAATTTATGCTGTCAGTATATAGATCCCACTCCCGTTGGTCTTTTCGAATATATGAGCGTAAAGCTTCGTTAATGCATCGATTGACTCTTTCGCTTGCATTCGCTTGTGGGCTATATACTGCAGTCAATATGTGTTTAACACCGTATTTTTCTAGAAATTTCTCAAAATCTTTGCATTTAAATTGAGATCCATTGTCCGAAACTAAAGTCTCCGGTACCCCATAGCAGTT